>NC_057797.1:404425276-404447636 GCF_018294505.1 Triticum aestivum | reverse complement strand
AATGCCCGTGCGTTGCAACGACATGGAATCTTGCAAAATCTACTCAATGTGTCATTAGATA
This sequence comes from Triticum aestivum, assembly GCF_018294505.1. Lineage (NCBI taxonomy): Eukaryota > Viridiplantae > Streptophyta > Magnoliopsida > Poales > Poaceae > Triticum > Triticum aestivum. The sequence continues at coordinate 404,447,575 of NC_057797.1, read as the reverse complement.
CAATTTTTTAATTTGAGTTGGAATCACTGTGACTTATTGAAGTTATCACGCCGGTAGGCTTGAAATAAAACATGGGCAACTTTGTTTGCCGAACGACGCACCCAACAAACCTTGGACTCCATGAAGTTCTAAAAAGTTCATTATCATTACGCACCATTTCTTATATTCAGTTTTAATAAACGTGATTGTTGTTTCTCGGCTGAATATTGGTCATTAAGAAGCCACCTCGATATTCTTCGCCTGACTGAAGAATAATTCATGGAATAGTCCCTAATTTTTTTGTTTCTTTTCGGAAAACATGATTTTTTAATAAAACGAAATGATCTATTAAAAATAAAAAATAATAGCATTTTTCTGAACATTTCTAAATGCATTTTTTAAATGTAACAACTTTTGGGAATTTTGACCAGTTTTTATAAAGTGTGAATATATATAACTGTGTGCTTATTATAAAACGATTTTTACTATGTTGGGAATTTTTAGATATATAAGTTTGTTGTACTTTTCATTTTTGTTTTCTGTTCCTGTTTTATTTTATGTTATACTAATTTGCGATTACAAAAAGGTTCTAAGATTGCAAAAAACATTGTTAGTTTTGACTTCTCAAAAACAGTTCTTGAATTCAAAAAATGTCCATGATTTCAAAAAAATTAAAAATATATTTTCATGAACAATTTTTTATTTTTACGGAAAAAATTATAAGCATTCTTTTATAATGATGAACGTTTTTTAAACTTGAATAACAACTTTTAAATTCGGTAAAGAAATGAATTTGTTGGACTTTTTTTTTAAATGATGAACACAATTTTAATTTAATGAACATTTTTTTAGGTCGGTGAACAAATTTTAATGAACATTTTTAAATCCGATGAAAATATTGAATTTGATGAACCCTTTTTTGACATAGATGAACATTTTCTGAAATTCGATGAACAAAAAATTCTTCGCGAAATTGAAAAGAAATTTCACAAAAAAATTGAAAAAGTTAAGATGAGAAAAGAAGAAAGAAAAAGTTGAAAAGAAAAGAAAATGAAGGGAAAAAAGAAAGAAAAAGAAAATATGAATAAAAAAGCAAAAAATGGGCTTGCCCATGAGAACTCCCAGCGCGGGAGGGGTGGTGTGCGCGGTAGCGCCATATAGGCTTCCCCCATAGAGAACACTTGGTATTAAAAAAAGGGAGTGTCTATATTACAAACGACTGAAATTGAATTGGCCTTCAAAAAAAAACCAACCAGTAAAAATTTGAGACCAACTGAAAAAAAAACTTGACTGAAAATAAAGGGGCATTCAACCAATTTTTTCAGGCACAACAAACATGGCACGTGTATGTATGACCTATGCTCTCTATGATCCATGAGCAAGCAATGAAAGGGCCCAAAAAGCAACACTGCCATGTCAGTACTCTTACGACGTTCTCCAGGTTATTGACAGTTTTGTTTTCTTCACAATACTATTGGAACAAAACCTGAAATTGTCATGGCATTCTCAAGGATATGAAGTTGATACTTGTGGAAGAAACTCCTAAACACAAACATACTATAAATTCATAATTGGGCTGCCGTAAAATCATCATCAACCTGCTGTACACTGATCAACACAAGATGAGCTAATCACATACTAAACATTTCATCGTTATGAAGCTTTAAATAAAGTGGCTTCAGTTGAAATTTACAGTCATCTCACTATGAATAAACAGTAACTTTTAAAGTGTATCACATATTCAGCTTTGAGGAATTTTACAGTGTTCATTTTATTAAAATTCCAGTCAATAACAACCAAATCACAACAAAGATATTGGAACTTCAGTAAAAATAAGGAGAAACAACCATTAACAATGTGTGCTTTATGATCAGATAAGAATGAGAAAGAGGATGGAGGAAGAAGGGGACAGAATAGCTACACAATCAGGAAACTACAGTCACACCAAGAAGACAAACTATAGGTCAGTACTCTCACAATCTCCTTCAAATAGTTCTTCCAGTAAAAAATGTAGCACTGTAAATTCAGGTAACTGTATAGTGTAAAATCTATCACTGTAAAATTCAAAAATCACAACCTTTAGGCTACAACTATAAATTACAGAAGTTATAGGATTGTAGAACTTCAAACAGGGTGGTGTAAATTCAAACATAAGGTCACTGTAAATTCAAACAATCAAAAAAATTATAGTGCGGTAAATTATAGAAGCCATAGGACAGTAAATCCATCATCAGGTTAGTCATCAATTAACTATAATTTACTACGAATACAAACAAAAAAGTAGACTTCTACGAATACTACAGTACTGTAAAATCCGAAGGTTGAGGTCGGTCGTGGCGCCCATGCATTGCATCAGAAAAAAATCGCACGCCCTTATGGTTGTCCGGATCTTCTACTTGAAGACGGCTAATCATTACGCCGTCGTTCCAAGCTCTTCCTCGCTTCCCTCATTGTTTGATAATCTATCTAGACCTTTTCTAATGGATCACTTGGCATGCTGTTTACAAAGCACATATCAGCACACTATAACACTGCCAATAGTATTCATACATGGAAAGCCCACGCAACGTTCAATCCTTCTTTACCGGGTCTTTCTCTTATTGTCACGTTGTAACCACACCCCTTAACCCTCTACACAACTGTCATTCCTTGTTCACCGGGTCTATCATTTGCCACGTTATACCCACACCTCACCTCCTGCTGTTCTATATTTGTAAGAATCTTGTTGATCCGCTAAGCATCTTGTTTCAGTAGATAAGTCGAGTTGTATAGCCGTCTAACTCGTATTATCATTGGTGCTTACTGAACCACATAAGAATTGGACTCTTGTGATCCTGAATAATGAACTGAATCTGTGACAAAAAATGCTCAACATTATGAATATTTAATTAAAAAAATCAGGACCTGAACGATTATATGCATAAGCCTGATGGTTGCATATAATACAAAGATTGTTGAACCGGTGATTGCTAAGAGGTCAGTTTGTAAGGAAACTGTAGTAGAATTTGATAATTCTAAGCTTGTAAGGAAACCTGGGTAGAGAAATGACCTATTGGGTGTCGCCTTCTAGGAAATCTACCCTGTTCTGAAGGCTTGTGTAGATGAATTATTTTCTATGTGAAAAGATATACCTGTACACGCTTCGCCTTTGCCCGCTAATAGCGGCTAAGAAGCATGATCAGCTAGATCACCATCACTGGATTTAACCAGAACAAAAAGCAAACCATTTTATACATGAATATCTATATGACTGCAGTCAGAACTAAAAGTGCCCGATTTTAAATATGGGTTGGGTGGCCTGCAGGAGTGCAGTACTTGAGAGACTATGCTAGTGTAGTAAACACAAATTTGGCCAGTCAACTTCTATAGGGAATGCAAAACACTTATGAAATAAGAAACAGAGAACATCTAAGCAGAAATAAGGTACATGTTTGCTTACGAATGGTACTAACATGATATATTTTCTGCCCGCCGGTAAGTTATCAAGCAAGATCATCAAATGCTTCTTTGTAGACCACATTGTGAGTATTGCCAATAGTTTTCAGGAGAGTTATTTTCAGTCAAAGCTGGAACATGAAGACTGACTAAGAAATACTCACATCAGTCAAAATAAGAATCCTGGGCTGAAAATTTGAGATGTACATAACTACTATAATGTAGCAACGAACCCATGCTCTTTTTTCATTATCACTGCTGCTTTTTGACACTCAAGCGGACATTTGTATTGGCAACTATAAGAAAACTGAAAAATATATTAGATAGAGCGGGCGGTGAGGTCCCAGGTGGGGGGAGGGGGGGAGGCGGCAGGGTGGCACTCGGTAGGCAGAGCGACCGATGACGGTGTGGTCGCGTGCGAAATCATAGTCAGAACTTTGCATTTGAAGGTACACGCTCAAAGGAAAAAAATTGCTCAGTGCCAAAAGTATCAAATGCCTAAAACTGAAAATCACATCCTGAACTGAGCATTTTATTAAGAATCCGCAAAATAAGTTAAAGACAACAGTACGAGAACAGGTGAACGGTGATCTGATTTCAACACAAAATACTCATGAAGAAATAAAATGGGTGGACAGTGATTTGGTTTCTAAGCATAAAATTGATAATGTTTATGCCACACATTAAGCACATAATGTGTGTGTATTTGGAGCCTGAAACATCTACCAACTAAAACTACTCCCAAAGGCAATCTTCTAGTTCAATCTTAAGACGTAACACATAAAGCTACAGACTACAATTTTGAGGCACAAATTTAGCTCACTCAATTCAGTTTATAGAGTACCAACACCCAATTCTGGAAAAAATAATGTGAGGCCCAATTCTCCCGATCCTTACATCTGTGAATCTGTGATCCTCCGCTGCATCAAGCATCAACCATCATGAGATTGATTCCTTAATTGATCTGAAAACAATTGCTTGGATTAATGTACTGTTAGAACTTGATATATATCAGAGGAAAGGAGGGATAAAACCTTGAGGAGCTGCATGTCCATGGTGTCCTTGACATCTCCTTGAAGAATTCCTTGACGGCGGCGACCGTGGTGGATGGGGAACTCCCATGGCGTGCCCCAACTGCATCTCCAGCAGAGGATATGAAGAGAAGGTGAGGTGTAGGGGCAACGGATCTCGGCCAAAGAAGGAAGGAAAGACGAACTTTGGACCATCGGAGACGCGCCGGCGAAGCCATGCCCGAACCCTAGCCATGGGTGTGTGGTTGCGAGCGGGCTGTAGAGGCCGGGAGCAGAGAGTCTGGATGGAGGGGAGGGAGGCACGGACCGTGGGCAGCTTGGGGCATGCCGCTCTGCGCCGGAGGTCGCCGGAAGCAGCCGGCATGGGTGGCGATGACTTCATGGGCGAGGGAGAGGAGGCGAGCCCGTGTGCGCTGTGTGTGGGGTTGTGTTTTCTTTTTTCTTTACAAATCTGCTTGGAATGCGCGTTGAATAGTTCAAATGACAGGGGGTTTTACGCAAAAATGAATCATTTTTTCAGAATGCCACTTAAACAGGGACTGCGGGTTGATTTCAAAGAAACAGAGGGGGGTTTTAGAAAAAACACCAGCGACGTACGACTAGAAACAATGCGTGGTTTATTAGTAGGTAAAGATTAAGGTATATTATTATTATTATTATTATTAGGGAAAGATAAAAAAACACCGTCGCGACTCTTTTGCAGAAAAGCCCCTGCTGTTGTGGATATTGAACCCGCACTCCCTTTTTAAGTGGCTAAGATGAAAAACGTTTCAATCTTGCAAAAAGACTCTGTAGTTGTTTGGTATTCAACCCACGCTCCTTTTTGAAGTGGCAGCACACACGAGCATATGCGTGCTCTCCTCGATGCATACAGGCGGCGCCGCCGCGGGCGCTCCTCGATCCATACGGGCGGCGCCACCACCACCTGCGGCTGGTCTTCTTGTCCAGCCATCTACCGCCCTTCTCCCCTTCCCATTCGCTGCCCTCCTCTACCCTCCCGCCCCTAATCTTATCTGGCACTACCCCCAGCCTCCTGCTGCCGTGCCTCGATCCATACGGGCGTCACCGCCGGCGGGGGGCGGTCTTCTTCTCCGGCCATCCGCCGCCCTCCTCCCCTCCCCCTCCCTCCTAATCTTCTTCTTCTTCTCTGGCCATCCGTCGCCCTCCTCAAATCCCGCGGAGTTTGCCGGAGGAAAACCATCCGTCGTCCGAACGTGCCACACCAGAGGTATGTATCGGCTTTTCCCAAATTAGTTCAACGGTGTTGGATATTGCTTGGAGATTTTACTTGAATCAATATCAATTTGTGTAACCTCGGCGTGTACTAATGTTGCTACTTTTTCCCTCTTTAATCTGAGCGTTCAATCTCTGTAAGCTAGGTGCTGGGTGATGCCTGTACATTACATTAGTCCAATGTTTGCCAAACTATGATAAATTCATGTGCCATTTGTGTCGGTTTTAGATACTTCAAGTTTAATTTGAGACATCGGTAGTTAATCCACTGTTTATTTCCCTTTCTGGATCAGGGACAAATTGCTCAATCATAATTGTTTGTTCTTCTTTCTGTTACAGGGAAGCACCGGAAAGAGGATGTTTCTATGCAGCATAACCCAAAAGTTTAATTTGATGTATTCCATGAAGCGTATGTTCCATAGCCTCCATCCTGTAGTTTATTTCCTTTGCTTCAGGTTGTACAGAGGATTTCCTTTGTTTCAGGTTGTACAAAGGAGCTCAACGACAACTGAGGTGCTGCTGGAATTACATCAGCTACTAACTTACGTATATACATAAAAAACTGCAGCTTTAGCTCCATGTAGTAATGATTAAGTATATTCTAATGCTCATAGGTACTGATTACTATTTTTTACAGGTTAATCTAATCAATTCCTTGGCATACTTTAGGAAACGAGGGTATATTGGGCGGTCTCCGACAGCCCGACGACAATACAGAGTCGTCGTAGTTGGGTTGTGTTCATGTAACACTGAAACTTGTCATAGTTAGTATAAGAAGGTTTGGTTTACTTCCACTATGTTACTGTTCAGTCTATTTTATAAACATGTTGATTAGCCATTCTGGCAAAGAGGCATCTTCAATAATTCATAAATCTCTTTTCCAAAAACTCCAATTCTCCTTATAGGAATTGAGATGCCCAATATTTCTCAATTTGCTGACAAGGCTGTAATATAATCACGTTTTGCTATTGACGTAATGCTATATTCCTTGACTGAAAGCAAACCCTTTAATTGCATCTGTACTAAGCATTCTTTCCGTCTATATCTTGTCATGATTTTTTTACTAGCTGCAGTGGTGTTCTTATTATTGTTATTTTCCAGAATTATTGGTATAAACCTTGTTCATGGCTAACTTATAGAATAGCAAACCTGGTTCATGGCTAACTTATAGAATAGCAAACCTTGTTCATGGCTAACTTATACAATAGCAGAAACTGATTTGAAAAACCATCAATCTCAGGAACACTCTGACCATGTATTTGATTCTATTAAAGACCCAATATATCATGTGGTCCTGCATCTCCTGATGTTGAGCCATATAGACTGGTATTTCCAGTAAATTTTATTGACAGGCACTTCGGCGTCGTTAACAATTGACAGGCACTTTGGTGTCTCAGCAACCAGGTCGACACCGACCACCATGGTGGCTCGCAGCGATGCCCTCCCGCCACCCTATGTACGACCAGCGGCGAGATGGGCGGGAACTCTTTGGCGTGCCGGCACACAGGAACGACACACGCCGTACAACCTGAAGGACATGTTCGTCAGGCTTAACTTGACCTTCACTGACGCCACCTTGCCACCTCTGTTGCTGGAGATTAGCCGAAGACTTAGCTTGTTGCCGCTTTGCTTCAATGGTTGCTTTAATGCTCTTGGACTGTCCGTAATGAGCAGCTGATGGTGCTTGGACGAAACAATTGATCAGAAAATGGGTAGTGCTGTGCTGGTGGTCATGTGTCCGCTGACTAACTGTAAAACACCTAAGATGATTTTTCCAGGACTTGATACATTTCAATTACTCATTGGCGTCTTCTTCTTGCTGTGATACTTGGTTTTACTTAGTAATCTTAAGATCAATTTGTTCGATTTATAATTGTATGTAGAGCACAGAACCCGACCTTGCATGTGGCCAGTTTAATTTGTTTACTGAAGAAATTAGTTTAAAAATGTTCACAGTTTTACACATGTTCACACTATTTTTGTTTCAAAAAAATATGTTTGCACTTTTTCAAAATTGTTTACTGAAGAAATTCGTTTAGAAATGTTCACAGTTTTACACATGTTCACACTGTTTTTGTTTCAAAAAAATATTTTTGCAAATTTTTAAAAATCATAAAAATTTCCAAGAAATTTTTTCATTTTTACTAAAAAAATCATTTGGAAATGTACAAAAAAAATCAAAACATTCTTTAAACAAAAAACACCTGTTAAAATGCGTTTTTTAAATGTTCATTATTCTTAAAAGAAGTGTTCCAGTTTTTATGTAAACCTTAACTTCTATTAAAAATAAGGAAAATTTCATGTTTTCCAGAAAAGCCAAAAAATGATTGACGAACTATTCATGCAAAACTGCTCTTCCATCTGATGAAGACTTGATTCTACAAAAAGTAATAATCAGTTCTACCTTATTATTATCGATGTTTAATAAAATTAGATATATAAAATGGTGCACAATGGAATATGAAGCTGGTTGTTCCTCTTTTTTTTGCCCGGTGCAACGCACGGGCATTTGTACTAGTTTTGCTTATGCCACTCTAGAATTTGACGTCTCACTTTTGCCACTCTTAACTTTTGACGATACATTACAAATGCCATTCCATGGCAAAAACGATAATTTTTCATTTCACTTTTGTCACTCTTAGCTTTTGACAATGTATCATAATTGCCACTCTGAAAATTTTGCTTTTGCCACGGAATGGCAAAAGTGATATATTGTCAAAAGCTAAGAGTAGCAAAAGTGAAATTTCAAATTCTATAGTGGCATAAGCAAAATTGGCAATAACCAGAGTGGCAAAAACAAAGTTTTCCCTATTCTATTTTGTTTTCCTTTTTTTTCTTTTTTCTTTTTTCTTTTAATTCAAGATCTGTTCACGAATCTCAAATTCGAAAAGAAATGTAGGTGATTTCAAAAACTCTTCACAAAATTGAAAATTATTCCAATTTTTTTAAAAAACAGAATATAATAAAATTTTCATGAGTTTGAAAATTTGTTCAGGATTTCAAAAATTATTCATGAATTTTAAAATTGTTCTAAATTCAAAAAAGTTCAAGAATACATAAATATCATTGATACAAAAATTATTCATGTATTCAAAATAAGTTGGTGAATTAAAAAATGTTCATGAATTCGAAAACTTTTCAAAAATTCATAAAAAATAATGAATTCGAAAAATGTTTGTTATTTTGCAAAAAATTCATAATTAAAAAATATTTGCTAATCCAAAAAAATGTTCGCAATTTTGAACAATGCTCGTCAAATATAAAAAATGTTTACAAATTTAAAAATATTCACAAACATTAAATTCTCAAATTTCAATATATTCATGAATTTGAAAATTGTTCATGTATTCAAAAAGTAGACAAATTTAAAATTTACTCATGAATTTCAAAAATGTGCATGATTTTTAAAAAAGTTCATAGATTTGAGAAAAAAAGGAAAACATAAAAAAAACCAAAAGAAAAAACAAGGGAAAAAGAACAGTGGTTCAAGGAAGGTTCTAGGACCTTCCCAAAACTAGTGGGGAGAAAAAACTTGATTGGGCAGCACGGGGGAGGGTACATAGTAGGTCGTTACGCACAGAATAGGGATCACCCTTTTTTCTTGCTAGCCATAGATGGATTGGGAGAGCATGTTGGGCTTTTATTTTTCCTAGGTCCAACTAATCACATATTGTATATAGGCCACTCAAAACTCCAGGGTGGGCCATGGCCTACCATATCCACCTTGTGGCTCGGACCATATTGTCCGGGACCCTCAGCATGTTGCTATTTTTTTTTAAATAATACATTTTCCTTAATAAATTTAAGAAATAGATTTATTTCAAAAATAATACGGCATCGGCGGTCGGGAAGCCGATTGGCTTCCAGTCGGCCACCGGTAAGTCGAGTAGGCCCAATCGGCCACCGGTAAGCCGAGTACTGGCCAGTCAGGCCAGGTGCGCATGCAGTCAGCCAGGGGGTAGCCGACAGGCTGCCTATCGGCTTCGGGGTAGCCGATAAGTGGGACGGATGGGTGCAAGTGCTCGTGCTTCCGCTCATGCTGCATGGCCAGCTTCAACGCGCTCGTGCTCCCACTCCCGCTTCCCGATAATCAATGCCACATCGAGCATGCATGCATGCATGCACAAACTTATGTGTGTGTCACATACTAGCTGCCATGTAGCCAACCGAACCCTGCAACAATCCGGCGGCGATGGAGTTGCATGGAGCGGTGGAGTCGTCGTCGCTCGTGCTGCTGGTGGCTTCGGCGCCGACGACGAGCCACGCGATACCGAAGTCGGAGATCACGGCGCACATTCCGTCGTCGAGGAGAGTGTTGCTCGGCTTGAGGTCGCAGTGCACGACCCTCACCGGCGCGTAGTGGTGCAGGTAGGCCATCCCCTCGGCCACGTCGCTTGCGATGCCCACGAGCCGCCCGAAGCCTAGTCTGCCGCCGCCGCCGCCGTCGTTCTCGAGGCTGCCATGCGGCATGAGCGGGAGCACGAGCACATTGAAGCTGGCTGTGCTGCAGGTGGTAATCACCCGGATGAGATATATAGCCACTCGGATGAGCGGGAGCACGAGCGCATTGTAGCTGGCCGTGAGCAGGAGCACGAGCACTTGCACCTGCACCCATCAGTCCATCCATCGAGGCATTTAGCCACTTATCGGCTACCCCTGGCCGATTGCATGCGCACCCGGCTGACTGCATGCGCACCTGGCCGACTGGCCACTAGCTTACCGGTGGCCGATTGGGCCACTCGTCTTACTGGTGGCCGACTGGAAGCCAGTCGGCTTCCCGGAGACCAATGCCGTATTATTTTTGAAATAAATCTAAACGGCGTAATATTTCTCAAATTTATTAAGAAAAATGTATTATTTTAAAAAAATTAGCCAGCATGTTATCGATGAACTTCTCTAATGCGCATGCCTTGTCACCTTTCATGTGGTACCTCGCGCACCTCCTCCTACAGTCAATTGAGTCAACCGACCAAAATGCAACGCGCAAGTTTCATATGCCCGTAAAAGGAGGAGGTGCATGCTTACATGACTGTCTCACGGGTTAAAGTGTAGGTGTAGTTTACGATTTGTTGAGATTGATTGTAATCTTTTATATACGATTCCTACCGTATCATTAGGAGACACTTCTTGGCCTTCAAGTCTTGTACTCTACTCCCTCCGTTCCTAAATATTTGTTTTTTTGAGATTTCAAATGGACTACTACATACGGATGTATATAGACATATTTTAGAGTATAGATTCACTCATTTTACTCCGTATGTAGTCAAAATCTCTAGAAAGACAAATATTTAAAAACGGAGGGAGTATATATTAATCCTTGAGGATTAGTAATACATAAAATGATTCCACAAATTCTCTCTCCCCTAATCCTCTTACATGGTACCTGCCACAAGTTGCTGACCTAGCTCCACCATAACTTTTGCATGGCGCTACTCCACGGTCAATCTCCATGATCTCCACCGAGGGTTGCACAACCCGTAGCTAGGATTTGTCTGCCGATCATGCCAATCGGCTGCCCTATAGATGATTGCACATACTGGTGCACTGCCAGAGTCATCCAGTTTGCATCGTCTTTATTACGAGTTGAGTTATGAGTGCATATCATTGTATTAGAGTGTTGCCTACCTTGTGAGGAATAAAAAAAGCCAATGCGCTAATGAAAAAAGAAAGGGAATGGAAGAAAAAAAAGATAAAAAGAAGAATAAAATAAAGGGGGACACTACTATCCTTTTTGCATACATATGTGCTTCAAAGTAGCACATTACATTGTCATATAGTGAGTTTTCATATGCTTCATGTTTCCACGTTAGTTGGGAACTTTCATACATTCATAGCTCTTGGACACTATCAGGTCGTTATCCCCCTTCTGCCTGTACAGATGCGGTTGTGGCCATTGAACCGCCGGCTGGGTACAGTGAGGCTGTTGCCGGCAGTTCATCGGCAACTATGGTCACTACTAGGAAAAGGCCTGCTAGTGGGGCATCTGTTTTGGCCATTAATGTCGCACTACAGATGCGCCACTAGCATCACGCCACTAGTAATTAATACTAATAACGCACCCCTGGTGCGCCATAACTTCGCAGTTCTATCCAACCCCAGCACCACCTCACTTAACAGGCACTTGTTGATATATCTATCATATCAATCCTATTAAACCTTCTTGATGCCTAGGTCTTTGTTCATGTTCATGAGTATGGTGAAATTTTGAAAAATATTTCAAACTTCCCGGTCATATTACGTATCATTTTTTGAAAAAAATTCCAATTTTTTCCAAAACCAATTTTTTTTCCTGTTACTAATGGCGCACCTAGCAAATGGTGCGCCACTAGTAAGTTTGATTTTTTTCCATTTCCCCCCCTCTAGATCTTAAAACCCCGTATCTTTTATTCTGTTAGGTTTCTGGAGATTCTGAAAATCTTGAACAAAGTTCCCCCAGTCCAATTCAAATGTAACTTTTCGAGTAGATGATTGTTCATATAAAAAACTTTTTAATCCGAGTTCGTATGCAAAAGTTATGCCCATTTTACAAATTCCAGAGAGATTTTGCAAATAAAGTCGAAATTCATATTTGTAAATTTTCCCAACAAGTAGACCACATATCACATGTAAAACTTATTTTCTTTTATTTTTTTTGACATTTCCATCATTTTCTTTTATTTTTTTAAAACTGAAAAGGTAATGGCGCACCACACCCACGGTGCGCCATTACTAGTTTTGAAAAAAAAATAATTTTTTTTTTCTTTAGTAGTGACGCATCATGGATGTGGTGCGCCATTAGTATTTAGAGTTTAATGGCGTACCTATATATGGTGCGCCACTGCTATATAGCAGTGGCGCACCGCATTAATGTCCATATTATCTATAGCCCTTTTCCTAGTAGTGGGTGGCGTGGAGTACATAGGATGCGGCGAGGGGCATCAGACGTGGCTGGGGTGGGGATAATTAGCCCCATTCAATGGTCTTCTCCCCTCCCTCTAGTCCAAGTCAAGAGTTCCTCAACGCCAGCGATCAGTTCCTCTACTACACGCGTGACAAGGAGTGGGGCAGCGGCTTCGTCGAGGGCCATGACACTGGGTGTGCAATGTGAGGGAGTCCTGGATTAGGGGGTCCTCGGGTGCCCAATATATTCAATATGGGCCGGACTGATGGGCCGTGAAGATTAAAGCCGAAGATTATCCCCCGTGTCCAGGTAGGACTCCAATATGAATGAATGGCAAGTTTTTGTGTCCAGATGTATTATTTCCTTCCTCTGCAAACCGACTTTGTACAACCCTAGGCCCCTCCAGTGTGTATATAAACCAGAGGGTTTAATCCGTAGATGCTATGAGAATTCCCATAGGCTAGACATCTAGGGTTTAGCCATTACGATCTCAAGGTAGATCAACTCTTGTAACCCCTATACTCATTGAATACAATCAAGCAGGATGTAGGGTTTTACCTCCTTTAAGAGGGCCCGAACATGGGTAAACACTGTGTCCCTATCATCCCCTGTTACCATCAATCCTCAGACGCACAGTTCGGGACCCTCTACCCGAGATCTACCGGTTTTGACACTGACATTGGTGCTTTCATTGAGAGTTCCTTTGTGTTGTCGATTGAAGGATTGATGGCTCTTACCATCAGCAACAATATCACTTCTGGAAGAGGCCTAATGATAGTCTCCAACGTATCTACTTTTCCAAACACTTTTGCCCTTGTTTTGGACTCTAACTTGCATGATTTGAATGGAACTAACCTGGACTGACGCTGTTTTCAGCAGAACTACCATGGTGTTGTCTATTGTGCAGAAAACAAAAGTTCTCGGAATGACCTACAAATTCACGGAGATAACTTTTGGAAAATATAAAAAATACTGGCGAAAGAATCAAGGCCAGGGGGCCCACACCCTGTCCACGAGGGTGGGGGGCGCGCCCCCTGTCTCGTGGGCCCCTTGGAGCCCCACCGACCTCAACTCCAACTCCATATATTCCGTTTCGCAGAGAAAAAAATCAGAGAGAAAATTTCATCGCGTTTTACGATACGGAGCCGCCGCCAAGCCCTAATCTCTCTCGGGAGGACTGATCTGGAGTCCGTTCGGGGCTACGAAGAGGGGGATTTGTCGCCGTCGTCATCATCAACCATCCTCCATCACCAATTTCATGATGCTCACTGCCGTGCGTGAGTAATTCCATCGTAGGCTTGCTGGACGGTGATGGGTTGGATGAGATTTACCATGTAATCAAGTTAGTTTTGTTAGGGTTTGATCCCTAGTATCCACTATGTTCTGAGATTGATGTTGCTACGACTTTGCTATGCTTAATGCTTGTCACTAGGGCCCGATGTTTTCATGAATATATGTGAGTTCTTGATCCTATCTTGCAAGTCTATAGTCACCTATTATGTGTTATGATCCGACAACCCCGAAGTGACAATAATTGGGATACTTCCAGGTGATGACCGTAGTTTAAGGAGTTCATGTATTCACTATGTGTTAATGCTTTGGTCCGGCACTCTATTAAAAGGAGGCCTTAATATCCCTTAGTTTCCACTAGGACCCCGCTGCCACGGGAGGGTAGGACAAAAGATGTCATGCAAGTTCTTTTCCATAAGCACGTATGACTATATTCGGAATACATGCCTACACATTGATGAATTGGAGCTAGTTCCGTGTCACCCTATGTTATAGCTATTACATGAGGAATCGCATCCGACATAATTATCCATCACTGATCCAAAGCCTATGAGCTTTTCACATATTGTGCTTTGCTTATTTACTTTTCCGTTGCTACTGTTACAATCACTACAAAACTGCTACCGTTACTTTTACCACTGTTACCATTACTATCATACTACTTTGCTACTAAATACTTTGCTGCAAATATTAAGTTATCCATGTGTGGTTGAATTGACAACTCAACTGCTAATACTTGAGAATATTCTTTGGCTCCCCTTGTGTCGAATCAATAAATTTGGGTTGAATACTCTACCCTCGAAAACTGTTCCGATCCCCTATACTTGTGGGTTATCAAGACTATTTTCTGGCGCCGTTTCCAGGGAGCATAGCTCTATTCTTTGAGTCACTTGGGATTTATATCTGCTGATCACTATGAAGAACTTGAAAGACGAAAGAACTAAGATTTTTCCCTCAACTACGAGGGGAGGTAAGGAACTGCCATCTAGCACTGCACTAGATTCTCCTTCTGTTATGAGTAAGCTTGCGATACCTAAACCTGCTACTGCTATGAATTCTGATATGTCGCATGTTATTGATGATGCCACTTCTGCTATGCATGATACTTATGATGAAACTACTTCTATGCTTGATACTACTGTGCCATTAGGTGAATTTCTTGATGAACAACTTGCTAGGGTTAGAGAGAATGAAATTATTGAAGATGATATTATTGAAGATAGTGATGATGAAGGTTCTCCCCCTAAGTATGAATTGCATGTTGTTCCCGAGGGTTATGTTATGGATGAAGAAACTGCTAGATATTTTCTTGCTCGCAATGATAGATCTAATCTTAAGAAGTTATTAGCTAAACTTAAACAAGAAACTCTGAATGCTAGAATGAAATATGACCCTGCTTTTGCAACTTCACCTATCTCTGTTACTGATAAGGATTATGAATTCTCTGTCGACCCTGAAATTATTACTTTGGTTGAATCTGATCCTTTTTATGGCTATGAATCTGAAACTGTTGTGGCACACCTTACTAAGTTAAATGATATAGCCACCCTGTTCACTAATGATGAGAAATCTCGCTACTATTATATCCTTAAGATATTTCCGTTCTCATTAAAGTGTGATGCTAAAACTTGGTTTAATTCTCTTGATCCTGGTTGTGTGCGTAGTCCCCAGGATATGATTTATTACTTCTCTGCTAAACATTTTCCTGCTCATAAGAAACAAGCTGCCTTGAGGGAAATATATAATTTTGTGCAAATCGAAGAAGAGAGTCTCCCACAAGCTTGGGGGAGGCTTCTTTGATTACTTAATGCTTTGCCTGATCATCCTCTTAAGAAAAATGAAATACTTGATATCTTTTATAATGGACTAACCGATGCTTCCAAGGACCACTTGGATAGTTGTGTTGGTTGTTGATGGGGTTATATACCTAGGGTAGGGTCATGGACCTGATCCAAGTAACTTACCCCAGGACATCCTTAGAAGAGGTCGCCTTCCAGTCGACCAACGAGGACACACTCGACTGGCCTGAAGGACTCGACCACGAAGACTCACTCGACCACCAGGAGGTCAAGAGGCACTCTGCACTGCAACGGCCTGTAATCAAGTAGACTTTATGATAGTAAAGGCACTTTATGTGGGGCGTTACCAGTAACGCCCCAGACTTAACTCACCTTAAACCCTCTCCTACGTGGGCTGGCTGGGGTCCTGGCGCACTCTATATAAGCCACCCCCCCTCCACAGGCAGAAGGGTTCGGCACCTTGTAGCTCATATACTCATAATCCACTCGACCGCCTCCGGGCTCCGAGACGTAGGGCTATTACTTCCTCTGAGAAGGGCCTGAACTCGTACATCCTTTGTGTTTACAACCTCTCCATAGCTAGGACCTTGCCTCTCCATACCTACCCCCACTCTACTGTCAGGCTTAGAACCACGACAGTTGGCGCCCACCGTGGGGCAGGTGTTTTAGCGATTTTGTGGAGAAGTTGCGATTCTTCCGAGTACTTTCATCATGGTGTCTGCTGGAGTTTTGGTCGAGGGTCAAGAGATCCGTCTCGGCACTCTCACCTTCATCGCCGATGACTCCGCATGGCTCCAGGAGGCTCCACTCGACGTAGATGCGCTCCCCGTCCGCGGTGCGACGCATTTTCGTGCATGTGTCCGCGGTGTTCTGCTGTGGCAACCGTCGACCCAGTATCGGTCGGCTCCTCCATCGTCCACCCTCCCGGTCTCCCGCCAGCGCAAGCGCTCGGGCCGGTCGAGGCTTCAGCGATGGGTGAGGCACGCAGTGGCTCGCCAATCAGCCACCACCCAAGTCGCGACAATCGAGCCTGATGAATATCTCTACGGCTTGTTCGACCTGTCGACTGGCTCCGTAGAGACTGCATCCGAGTGCGGTAGAAGTGATCCAGCGGCAGAAATCTTGATGGTCGACGGGCCCCGCGGTCCCCCTGGCTTCGCCCATGACGGTGGAGCAGGTGACGGAGACGACCCTGCACGAGGCTACGAAGAGTACCAGCCCGAGCCACTCGACTCTTTGCAAAGAGAGGAACTTCGCCGCAGGAACGTGGATGCCCTGCATACTCCCATCGCAGGAGAAACCCCCGAGGCTCGTGCCTTGGAGGAGGCGCGTCTGGCCAATTTGGCCGAGCGCACTCGACTGGAGAATCTTCAGCGAGCACTCGACGAGCGCGCGCGGCAACGAGTTCCCGACACCAATCGACGTCAACTCTTCCCGCCGACTCAGGTATATCGAACCCCAATCCAGAATTTAGCAGCTGCGACCCGTATAGCAGAGTCCATCCAGCCTTCGCAGTCGGAAGCTGGCAGAGGTTTGCTGCAGATCAGGGATCTGCTTCGGGCAGCAGGAGATCAGAATTCAGCCGTGTCTCAGTCGCGCAACAGAATTCACAGTCGATCCGTCACTGTGAATACGGTCCAGTCGGCGCACAGCCCCTGATCGCCTCCGCGGCTTGAAGGGCGCGGGAATCGGCGAGATCAATATGATGACAGACTCGACCGAGATGACAGGCGTCGAGTGCCCAATTCCCCTCCGAGGGGTGGGTCTGACGCTCCTCGGCAGCCAGATGACAGGCGTCAGTACAGTACGGGGCGTAGGGTTCCAATCGACCCCAGAGAACCAGGCTTCGACGCGCGATCCATTATCGTGCAAGGGTTGGTCGACCGAAACAGAGCCCATCGAGGTGGACTCGACAGAGATGTACCCACAAGCAGTCGAGTGCATGTTTCTGGTCCTGAATGTTTCAGCAGAGCTATCAGAGCCGCAGTTATCCCTCCCAATTTCAGGTTGGCAACAGGAGTCAGCAAGTTCACTGGTGAGTCTAAGCCTGAAACTTGGCTTGAAGACTACCGAGTGGCAGTTCAGATTGGCGGTGGGAACGACGAGGTGGCCATGAAGCATTTGCCCCTCATGCTGGAAGGTTCTGCCAGGGCATGGTTGACTCAATTACCTCCCAGCAGCATTTACACTTGGGAAGATCTGTCCCGAGTGTTCGTCAGAACGTTTGAAGGAACTTGCAAGCGACCAGCTGGATTAACAGAGTTGCAAGTCTGCGTGCAGAAGGCCAATGAGACTCTCAGAGAATATATTCAGAGGTGGATCACTTTGCACCACACTGTGGAGAATGTGTCTGATCATCAGGCAGTCTGCGCCTTCAAAGATGGCGTCAAGAACAGAGAACTGAGTTTGAAGTCTGCGCCTTCAAGTATGGGCATTCCGATGTCCCGACTGAGCACTAGTAACATGATTCATGGAGTTATACCAGGGAAGAAAGCCGAGTCACTCGGCCAAATAGCTTTGGACGTGGTGTTTGGTGACTCGAAACACTTTCGCAAAGAAAAGTTGACGTTTGAGGTCGTGGATTTTCAGAGTGCATATCATGCCATTTTGGGGAGACCAGCTTATGCACGGTTCATGGCTCGACCATGTTACGTGTACCTCAAATTGAAGATGCCCGGCCCCAAAGGAGTGATCACTGTCACCGGTGATAGGAAAAAGGCAGAAGAGTGCTTTCAGAAGGGCTCCAAGATTGCCGATTCCCAAGTGACAGCGGTCGAGTTCGAGGAGTACAAGCAAAACGCAGATCCGAGTGATTTGCTGCGATCAAAGAAACCCGCCACAGAGTCTACATTCCAGTCGTCTGGGGAGACGAAGCCTGTTCATATTCACCCGACCGACCCCGATGCAGCTCCGACCCGCATCTCCACAACACTCGATCCAAAATAGGAAGAAGCGCTCATCCAGTTCCTCCGTGAGAACTGGGACATTTTTGCATGGAAGCCCGCTGACATGCCAGGTGTTCCCAGGGGACTGGCTGAGCATCGCCTAAGAGTCGACGCATCTGCCAAACCAGTCAAAGAGCATCTTCGGCGGTCCGCCGTCCAGAAGAGAAAAGCCATTGGTGAAGAAGTGGCTCGACTGTTGGAGGCAGGATTTATCCGAGAGATATACCACTCCGAGTGGCTCGCTAATGTCATCATGGTTCCTAAGAAGGACAAGTCGCTCCGAATGTGCATTGATTTCAAGCACATCAACCGGGCTGCCTGAAAGATCACTTTCCTCTCACTCGCATAGATCAAATTGTTGACTCGACCGCGGGATGCGAGAGGTTATCTTTTTTAGATGCTTACTCCGGGTACCACCAGATCCGTCTGTACGGGCCTGACGAGGTAAAAACAGCTTTCATCACTCCATTCGGGTGCTTCTGCTATATCACCATGCCATTCGGCCTCAAGAATGCCGGAGCCACATTTATGCGAATGATTCAGAAGTGTCTACTCACTCAAATCAGTCGGAATGTGGAAGCATATATGGATGGTATCGTTGTCAAGTCACGAAAAGGTTCCGACCTGCTCGCTAATCTCGCCGAAACATTTGCCAACCTCAGAAGGTATGATATCAAGCTCAATCCATCAAAGTGCACATTTGGAGTTCCTGGTGGCAAGTTACTCGGTTTTCTCGTTTTCGAACGGGGAATCGACGCTAACCCAGAGAAGATTGGCACTATTCTCCGAATGAAACGCCCTGTGCGAGTGCACGATGTCCAGAAGCTTACTGGATGCTTGGCCGCATTAAGTCGATTCATCTCACGACTCGGTGAAAAGGCATTGCCTCTTTACCGACTGATGAAGAAGGCAGACAAGTTCGAGTGGACCCCAGAAGCTGATGCAGCGTTTGCCGAGCTAAAAGCTCTGCTCTCCACCCAGCCGGTGCTTGCTGCTCCAATCAGCAAAGAGCCTCTGTTGCTCTACATCGCAGCCACAGGACAAGTCGTCAGTATTGTGCTAACGGTCGAGCGGGAAGAAGAAGGAAAAGCTCTCAAAGTTCAGCGCCCAGTGTATTATTTGTCTGAAGTCTTGACTCCATCCAAGCAGAGATATCCTCATTATCAGAAGCTTGTGTATGGAATATACATGACCACAAAGAAGGTTGCTCATTATTTCTCTGACCATTCCATCACAGTCGTCAGCGACGCTCCACTATCAGAGATTTTGCACAACAGAGATGCAACTGGTCGAGTGGCCAAATGGGCGATTGAACTTCTTCCCCTTGATATCAAGTTTGAGGCAAAGAAAGCCATTAAGTCCCAGGCAATAGCAGATTTCCTCGCCGAGTGGATTGAACAACAGCAGCCGACTGAAGTTCACTCGGAGCATTGGACCATGTTCTTTGATGGCTCTAAGATGTTGAATGGTTCCGGTGCTGGGGTTGTCCTGGTTTCCCCCAGAGGAGATAAGCTCAGATATGTGCTCCAGATTCACTTTGATTCCTCCAACAATGAGGCAGAATATGAGGCCCTCTTATATGGGTTGCGCATGGCCATTTCACTCGGCGTCCGTCGCCTAATGGTCTATGGCGACTCGGATTTAGTGGTCAATCAGGTGATGAAAGAGTGGGACGTGAGAAGCCCAGCCATGACTGGATACTGCAGTGCAGTGAGGAAGCTGGAAAAGAAGTTCGAGGGGTTGGAGCTCCATCATATACCCCGACTGAAAAATCAAGCAGCTGATGATCTAGCAAAGATAGGTTCCAAGAGAGAAGCCATTCCGAGTGGTGTGTTCTTGGAGCATATACACACTCCGTCAGTCAAAGAAGATCCTTTCACCGAAGAAACTATGCAGCCCAAGAGTGCCACAGATCCGACTGAAGTTGAAGTCCCAGCGGTGGTCGACTTGATCATGGAGGTTTTGGTGGTCATTCCCGACTGGACGATTCCGTATGTCGCATATATCTTGAGGAAAGAGCTTCCGGAGGATGAGGAAGAGGCTCGACAGATCGTCCGTCGATCTAAGGCCTTTACCGTAATCAAAGGACAATTATACAGAGAAAGCGCGACTGGAGTCGGTCAGAAGTGCATAACACCAGAAGAAGGTCGACTCATCCTCAATGATATTCACTCGGGGACCTGTGGTCATCATGCGTCCTCTCGGACCATCGTGGCCAAAGCACACCGAGCCGGATTTTACTGGCCAAAGGCGAATGAGATGGCAAAAGAGATAGTGGATAAGTGCGAGGGATGTCAATTCTACTCGAACATGTCACACAAGCCTGCGTCGGCTCTGAAGACCATCCCACTCGTCTGGCCTTTCGCAGTATGGGGATTGGACATGGTCGGTCCTTTGAGAACAGGACGAAGTGGCTTCACGCATGTACTGGTGGCAGTCGACAAGTTCACCAAGTGGATCGAGGCTAAACCAATCAAGAGCCTTGACACCGGTACTGCTGTTAGCTTCATCAGGGAACTAATATTCAGATATGGAGTCCCGCACAGCATCATTACGGATAATGGGTCGAACTTTGACTCAGAGGAATTCAGAGCTTTCTGCGACTCCCAGGGCACACGGCTCGACTACGCTTCAGTCGCCCATCCGCAGTCGAATGGACAAGCAGAGCGAGCTAATGGACTGATTCTTAAGGGATTGAAGCCTCGACTGATGCGTGATCTCAAACACGCGGCTGGAGCTTGGGTCGACGAACTTCCCTCTGTACTCTGGGGACTGCGGACCACACCTAATCGGTCGACCGGAAGAACTCCATTCTTCTTGGTCTACGGAGCTGAAGCAGTCTTGCCGAGTGATCTTCTCCATAATGCTCCCCGAGTTGAAATCTACAACGAAGCAGAAGCTGAACAAGCGCGGTAGGACGCAGTTGACCTTTTAGAGGAAGAAAGGGAGATGGCTCTGATCCGGTCGACCATCTACCAACAAGATTTGCGCCGTTTCCACGCCAGAAATGTGAGAGGTCGAGCCTTCCAGGAAGGGGATTTGGTTCTCCGAGTGGATCAGCACAAACCACAGAAGCTCGCTCCTTCTTGGGAAGGCCCCTTCATCGTCACCAAGGTCCTCCACAACGGGGCGTACCGTCTTTACAACGTCGAGCATAATATCGACGAGCCCCGAGCTTGGAACGCGGAGCTACTCCGCCCATTCTACACTTAAGTTTTATCACTCGGATGAGTTGCAATAAAATACTTTTGTAGTTCATGGACCTCAAAATAATAGTGTCATAGTCCCTCCATAATTTCTGTCACTTTTTATTTTTGTCCACATAAAATTCCCCCTCAGTGGGTGACTTAGCTGCGAATCCGTTTCGCCTAAGTTTGTAAAAATCCTACCGAGTGGTGAGCCAGACTCCCACTCGGAGGCTTAGCCGCGAATCCGTTTCGCCTAAGTTTATCAAAATCCTACCGAGTGGTAAGCCAGCCTTCCACTCGGAGGCTTAGCTGCAGTCCAAGCGCTCGCCTAAGTTATAAAAATCCTACCGAGTGAAGAGCAACCCTCACACTTGGGGGCTTAGCTGCAGTCCGAGGACTCGCCTAAGTTATAAAAATCCTACCGAGTGAAGAGCAACCCTCTCACTCGGGGGCTTAGCCGCGAATCCGTTTCGCCTAAGTTTGTAAAAATCCTACCGAGTGGTGAGCCAGACTCCCACT
>NC_057797.1:404424314-404424739 GCF_018294505.1 Triticum aestivum | reverse complement strand
ACCGAGTGAAGAGCAACCCTCTCACTCGGGGGCTTAGCTGCAGTCCAAGCACTCGCCTAAGTTATAAAAATCCTACCAAGTGAAGAGCAACCCTCTCACTCGGGGGCTTAGCTGCAGTCCAAGCACTCGCCTAAGTTATAAAAATCCTACCGAGTGAAGAGCAACCCTCTCACTCGGGGGCTTAGCTGCAGTCCAAGCACTCGCCTAAGTTATAAAAATCCTACCGAGTGAGGAGCAACCCTCTCACTCGGAGGCTTAGCTGCAGCCCTGTGCTCGCCTAAGTTATAAAAATCCTGCCGAGTGGAGAGCAACCTTCTCACTCGGAGGCTTAGCCGCAGTGCTAGCCTAAGTTATCGAAATCCTACCGAGTGAAGAGTAAAACCTCTCACTCGGGGGCTTAGCCGCAGCCCAGTGCTCGCCTAAGT
>NC_057797.1:404359229-404424148 GCF_018294505.1 Triticum aestivum | reverse complement strand
AACCCTCTCACTCGGAGGCTTAGCTGCAGCCCTGTGCTCGCCTAAGTTATAAAAATCCTGCCGAGTGGAGAGCAACCCTCTCACTCGGGGGCTTAGCTGCAGTCCAAGCACTCGCCTAAGTTATCTAAATCCTACCGAGTGAAGAGTAAAACCTCTCACTCGGGGGCTTAGCTGCAGTCCAAGCACTCGCCTAAGTTATCTAAATCCTACCGAGTGAAGAGTAAAACCTCTCACTCGGGGGCTTAGCCGCAGCCCAGTGCTCGCCTAAGTGGACTAAAGAATAAGTCGATTGCAGTAAAGGCGCCTTGCTTTGAACCTGCAAAAGACATTTCGAGCCGAAGGCAATCGTATTCAAGCACCAAATTCAAGTTTGAATCGACATCTAAAGGAATCGAAAGTGCTCAGGCGTCAAGCCCGTTAAGGTTTGTCGGTTACAATTCCACTCGGCATACCGAGGCAAATTTAAAGCGTCGAGCCAGAAGAAGTTTTTTACCCCTCCTGTGGAGGGCTGGAAGGTGCAACAAATTCATCAAGGTCAATTCCGTCGGCGATCCGAGTGGCAGCTGCAAGGAAAGTTTCCATAAAGGACCCGAAGTCGTGCTTCTTGGTATTGGCCACCCGAAGGGCCGCCAGCTTCTCCTCTCGCGCATCTTTGCAGTGGACTCGGGCCAGACACAGAGCGACATCTGCACCACACCGAGCCGAGGACTTCTTCCACTCCTGCACTCGACCAGGGATCGTGTTCAAGCGGGCCATTAGCGACTCAAGGTCATTCTGAAGTGTCTCCTCGGGCCAGAGCGTCGAGTCGATGCGCGATGTGGCGGCCTTCATCTTTGCGAGATAGTCCACGACAGCTGCAACACGGGACTCCAGTCGGAAAACTTCCATGGCAACTTCGTCGTTCACCGGAGAATTGACGGGGTCGAGGTTTGGCTCCAGCCGGCTAGTTTCTTCTTCAAAGTTTTGACAAAATTCTGCAAGGGTGACCACTAAGTCAAGGGGATGGTCGAATGGAAAAATCACGATTGGAAACGTCTGCCAAGCATAGAGGTTTACCTTCAAGCATAATAAACAGCTTCTTGGCAAGTCCACTCAGGAAGGCCTCCAGATCAGTTTTCTTCCCAGTCAATTTGCTGACTTGGTCGGTCAGGGCAGCTTTATCAGTTTTCAGTCGACTGATCTCCTTGTTGGCAATCCCAAGAGCAGCTTTCAGATTGGTATTGTCTTGTTCAAGCTTGGTGACTGAAGCTAACTTCTCGTCAGCAAGCTTGATCTTCTCAGCTAGCTCAAGGTCTTTCTTCTGTTGGGCCTCCCTTACCTTACCTGCAAGTTACAGCAAGATCAGATTTTGAAACAAGCAAGGGGAAAAGCAGTCGTCAGGGTCTCACCAAACATACCTTCGGTCTCCTCCTTTGCCTTTGTCAGCTTCTCCTGAACCAGCTTCAAGCTCAGCTCGACTTGAGTATGCTTGTGTTCCAGCTCTGAGTAGCGAGCCACAAGATCACAAGAGTTCTGCGAAGAACCAATCGACTAAATGTCAAATATAATTCACTTCCGAGTGAAAAAGGGAAAAACACACGTTTCTACGACTACAGCCGAATACAAGCATTCGACCGTAGTCTCGGGGACTACACCCAGTGGGTGCACTCAGCGTGCCCCCACTAATCCTGTTGAAGACAAAGTCGACCAGTCGACCTCAAAAAAAAGTGCGAGATGCATTCTCTAAGACTGTGATCAACTGCAAGCAGTCGACCACAGTCTCGGGGACTACACCCAGTGGGTGCACTCAGCGTGCCCCCACCGGTTTGCGAAATCCAGTCGACTTGGTCCAATGACAGAAAGACTGAAATTATAAAGCCTAAGGCCGACTGCCAGCAGTCGACCTTAGCCTTGGGGACTACACCCAGCGGGTGCACTCAGCGTGCCCCCGCTAATACGGAGCTCAATCGACAACACCCAGTGGGTGACTACTATAAATCCCGGAAAGGAAAAGTTTGTGGCAGTATATCCAACAGAACAAACGGTGGTCGACTGACCTGAACATTGCTTTGGAGGGCAGAACTGGCGTCATAAGCTGCCTGGCTCGCGTCCCGGATGGTCTTCAGCTGCTCCATCATGATTCCCGCCTGGCGTATCGCCTCCTTCGCTGCGCCAGCTTGGTCCTCTGGGACGTGGTGCGTCGTGAAGAGGGAGGGTTGCTGAGCACTCGTCAGCGGATTTGCGAAGGACACCGTGTGTCGAGTGGTGTTCTCTTCCTCCACAGTTAGAATCTCAGGCGCCGTCACATCCTGAGGCACCTTACTGGCGGACGCTTTCCGACTCCTCCTGCGCTTCAGCGGCTCTTCGTCCTCATCATCATCAGGAAGATTAATAACAGTATCGGGTGGAGCTGCGGAGAAGAATCAGGATTAGAGATCGCGAGTCAGTCGACTAAGAACGGCGTTAAGAATACAGTACCTGGGTTCGAAGTTGCTGCGTCCTCCATCTCGTGGTCATCAGCCCGGGCCGAGGTTTCAGAAGTAGCAGCACTGCAACTCCAAAGGATCAGTCGACTAGCTTCAGCGTCGACCAGAGACAAAGTTCACACAAAATGAGAAGATTCAAACGACACGATTACCCTGATATGGTAGGGATGGACACCTTCATCTTCGGTAGGAGCTTGATCGTCTTCGACGGGGCCGCCCTGGGCCGCTTCGGCGCCTTTTCAGTCGGCACCGGAGAAGTGGTCCGAGGGCGCTTGGTCGACTGGGTCGCGGTCGCAACCCCCTTACCACGTTCGGTCGAAGGGTCGTGGACAAGCTTCGACCGCCTTTCCGAGCGCGGTGGTACGACCTCCTCCTCCTCTTCCTCCTCGTCTTCAACATCATCGTCATCGCCGTCGTCATCATCATCGTCGTCGTCATCCCCTGCAACGTCCGAGTCCCACTCCTCCTCTTCCTGGCTCTCACCCCCGCTCGCCTCACCCTCTTCAGTCGGAGTTTGTGCCCCATTGGGCATCGAATACAGCTCGGTGAGAGCCTAGCAGATATCAAGACAAGGATCAGTCGACCAGTCGGCAGGATAAACAAGAACGAACGCGACAAAAATGCAGTGGAGAGCAGGGCAAATGTACCTTATTTGGATCGTTGTTGTGGTCGAGTGGAGGAATCCTTCTGGCTCCGCGTGGGTTGTCCTTGTTTCCGGTGACGGCTGCCATCCATCTTTCCAGAGTGACATCGTCGACTGCTTCTGGATGGACTCTAGTCTCGTCTTCGGTCCCACAGTACAACCACATGCAGTGGCTCCGGAACTGGAGGGGCTGGATGCGACGCCTGAGGAAGACCTCCAGGAGATCCATGCCCGTCACTCCCTCCCGAACCAACTGCACCACGCGCTCCATCAACATCTTCACATCAGCTTTCTCCTCCGGGATCAACTTCAGAGAGGAGGGCTTGTTCACTCGGTCCATGGTAAACTGTGGGAGTCCACTCGACTGTCCCGGCGTCGACTGGTCCCGGCAGTAGAACCAGGTCGACTGCCAGCCTCTGACTGACTCGGGAAAGGTCATGGGCGGGAAGGTGCTCTTATTCCTCACCTGGATCCCCAGACCCCCACACATTTGGACGACTCGGGTTCTCTCATCACCTGGACTCGCCTTCTTCACGGTCTGAGAGCGACACATGAATATATGTTTGAACAAACCCCAGTGCGGTCGACAGCCCAAGAAACCCTCACACATGGACACGAACGCAGCAAGGTAGGCAATGGAGTTTGGGGTAAAATGGTGGAGCTGCGCTCCGAAGAAATTCAAGAAGCCACGGAAGAAAACACTCGGCGGCAAGGAAAACCCACGATCAACATGGGTGGCCAAAAGCACACACTCACCCTCTTCTGGCTGGGGCTGCCACTCCTTCCCCAGAAGCCTCGCAGCTCCGTGGGGGATCAAGCCCTCGTTGGCCATGTCGAGGAGGTCATTCTCTGTGATGGTCGACTGGATCCAGTCTCCTTGGACCCAGCCCTTCGGCAGGCGGGATCTGGACGAGGACCCTCCGCGGCTGGTGGATCTCCCCTTTGCCTTCTCCGACGCCGACGCCTTCTTTGCACGCTCCAGCGCCGCCGTCTTCTCCTTGGCCATGGTCGCCGGCGAGATGCGCGAAGGGAAGTGGTGCGGGGGCGAGAGCGAGCACGCTGAGCAGGGAAGAAGGAAGCAGAGAGAGGGGGAGAATGCTAAGGTGCAACACAGAAATCCTCGCCGGGCACATTTATAAGGTCCCTTCCGAGTGGATGACAGGTGGGCCCGGTCGATCTAATCATATCTGGGAGCAGTTATGCAGACGGGATACGTGGCGAAAAAAGCGGCGCGGAGATCGAGGCGTCTATGCCCCGTCCCATCCGAACGCCGCGGTCCGCCCCGCTTCGCGCGCGTCCCCAAATTTCGCATCCCGCGGAATCCGCGAACAGCAAATCAGTCTGTCAGACGCGGTGTTTCCGGCGATCCGTCGCTCGGAGATCGTCGAAGCCTGAAAGATCACTCGACGCAAAAATAGAATGGATCGAGTCGACTGAAGGCAAGTTGCTCCCTGTCGACGAAGAGATTCTTTGGTCCAGAACAGCGCACAACTAGAGCGCAAAGGTTAATCGGAAACGACATCAACTCCTTCTTCACTCGAAGCCTCAATCCATTCGGGGGCTAATGATGGGGTTATATACCTAGGGTAGGGTCATGGACCTGATCCAAGTAACTTACCCCAGGACATCCTTAGAAGAGGTCGCCTTCCAGTCGACCAACAAGGACACACTCGACTGGCCTGAAGGACTCGACCACGAAGACTCACTCGACCACCAGGAGGTCAAGAGGCACTCTGCACTGCAACGGCCTGTAATCAAGTAGACTTTATGATAGTAAAGGCACTTTATGTGGGGCGTTACCAGTAACGCCCCAGACTTAACTCACCTTAAACCCTCTCCTACGTGGGCTGGCTGGGGTCCTGGCGCACTCTATATAAGCCACCCCCCCTCCACAGGCAGAATGGTTCGACACCTTGTAGCTCATATACTCATAATCCACTCGACCGCCTCCGGGCTCCGAGACGTAGGGCTATTACTTCCTCCGAGAAGGGCCTGAACTCGTACATCCTTTGTGTTTACAACCTCTCCATAGCTAGGACCTTGCCTCTCCATACCTACCCCCCACTCTACTGTCAGGCTTAGAACCACGACAGTTGTGTTTTTAGGGAAAGAACAGTCGACCAAGCTGAATTGCTACCGAATACTATGTCGACTAATGAAAATAATTGGACTCTTCCTGAGCCAATTTGTGAGGCAACTCCTGAGCCAATTGAGACAACTCCTGAACCTATTCTGAAACCAACTCCAAAGAAGAGGGGTGTTCTATTTCTCAGTCCTGAAGATATGCAAGAGGCAAAGAAATCTATGAAAGAAAAAGGTATTAAAGCTGAAGATGTTAAGAATTTACCTCCTATTGAAGAAATACATGGTCTTAATATACCGCCTGTTGAAGAAACACATTGTCTTGATAACCCGACACAGGTTGTAAAGGTAAATTCTCTCTATAGATATGATAAAGTTGAAATCCCGTCTACTAAATTTCCTAGCCAATGCTTAGATGAATTTGATGACTTTATGGCTAGGCAAGAAAGTTTTAATGCTTATGTTGGTAGAAAATTAAATAGTAATGCTCACATGATTGGACGCTTGAGTGATTATATCGCTAGAGTTAAAGATGAACTTAAACTCATTAGCAAATATGCTTCTATGGTTACCACTCAAGCTGAACAAGTACTTAAAGCTCAAAATAATTTGCTTGATGAATTAAATAATAAACATTATTTTGCTGTTAGAGTGGCTACTAGAACTGGTAGAATGACTCAGGAACCTTTGTATCCTGAAGGCCACACTAAGAGAATTGAGCAAGATTCTCAGAGGAATAATTTGGATGCACCTAGTCCTTCTAAAAAGAAGAAAAAGAAAAACGATAGGACTTTGCATGCTTCTAGTGAACCTGTTGTAGACACACCTGAGAACCCCAATGATATATCTATTTCTGATGCTGAAACACAATCAGGTGATGAACATGAACCTAGTGATAATGTTAATGATAATGTTCATGTTGATGCTCAACCTAGCAATAATAATGAAGTAGAGATTGAACCTGCTGTTGATCTTGATAACCCACAATCAAAGAATCAACGCTATGATAAAAGAGACTTTGTTGCTAGGAAGCACGGTAAAGAAAGAGAACCATGGGTTTAGAAACCCATGCCTTTTCCTCCTAAGCCATCCAAGAAAAAGGATGATGAGGATTTTGAGCGCTTTGCTGAAATGATTAGACCTATCTTCTTACGTATGCGCTTAACTGATATGCTTAAAGTAAATCCTTATGCTAAATATATGAAGGATATCATTATGAATAAAAGAAAGATACCGAAAGCTGAGATTTCCACCATGCTTGCTAATTACACTTTTAAGGGTGGAATACCTAAGAAACACAATGAGATTATTACCTTGCCTGCGCCTTCTTTGTTTGATTTAACTGCAGGCCATTACCTCGTCTTGCCGAAGGCCGTGTACGCGTATCGAGGCCAGACATCAGCACCAGAGCCTGAGCCGGAACCACCATTGGACCCTTATCGTCCATCATGTTATCAGTGGGATCCGGAGGAGATCGCTAGCCAGTGGTGTCCAGATGACACTTCTCAGTACACCGGGGAGAGTAGCCGCGATCCTTGGGCATAGACCAACTTAGGCCAAAATCCTAAGCTTGGGGGAGTACGTATTTCTCACGGACTTTACATTCATGTTCACACATTATTCTAGTTGTCGGTGCTCATACTCTTTCATTGTATTATCCATGCTAGTTTAATTTCTTTTTCTAGCTTTCTTCTTGTGTGTTTGATAAACCTTAAGAAAAACAAAAAAAATAGTTAGTTTAATTTCCATGCTTGTAGTAGTAATTAAAATGAAAACCCAAAAAGATTTCTCAATGTTCTTTTGCTTGTTGGGAGTTTTCCCGTGTAAATAGTTTTATTTCTTTTCTTTCCTTTGGGGGTCAAGAGGAAAAGACCATAATGAAAATGTTTAGTGGCTCTTATATGCATGATTGTTGATTTAACCAAGAGCTCATATTACCTTGTCTTCTCCCTTGAATTGAATGCTTGCAGATTCCAACTTAGTCCAATGCACGTGCATTATTATTATTATACACACCGTTCGGTCGTGCAAGTGAAAGGCAATAATGACGATATATGATGGACTGATTGGGATGGGAGAAGCTGGTATGAACTCGACCTCTCTTGTTTTTGTAAATATGATGAGTTCATCGTTCCTGATTCAGTCTATTATGAATACACAAGTTTGCAATGACATTTAGAGATTATAGTTGCTTATGCCATGCTTAATTAGCTACGAGCTTATAATGATTTACCTTGCGTGCCAACATGCTATTAAAATGGTTGTGATGTGGTATAATAGGGTGGTACCCTCCTTTGAATGAATTGAGTGACTCGACTTGGCACATGTTCACACATGTAGTTGAAACAAAATCAACATAACCTTCACGATATTTATGTTCATGGTGGATTATATCCTACTCATGCTTGCACTCGGTGTTGATTAATTTTAATGCATGTTCATGACTGTTGTTGCTCTCTCAGTTGGTCGCTCTCCAGTCTTTTGCTAGCCTTCACCTGTACTAAGCGGGAATACTGCTCGTGCATCCAAACTCCATAAACCCCAAAGTTATTCCATATGAGTCCACCATACCTTCCTATATGCGGTATTTACCTGCCGTTCCAAGTAAATTTGTATGTGTCAAACTCCAAACCTTCAAATGAAAATCTGTTTTGTATGCTCGAGCAGCTCATATATCAACTAGGGCTATCTGTATCTTCCATGCTAGGTGGGTTATTCTCAAGAGGAGTGGACTCCGCTCCTCATTCACGAGAAAATGGTTGGTAACCGGGATGCCTAGTCCCATGCTTTATGCAAATCAAATCAAAATAATAGTAAAGAAAACTCCCCCAAGATTGTTGTTAGTTGGAGGCACTCATTGTTTCGAGCAAGCCATGGATTGATGCTTGTTGGTGGTGGGGGAGTATAAACTTTACCATTCTGCTTGGGAACCGCCTATAATGTGTGTAGCATGGAAGATATCGAGATCTCATAGTTGTTGCGTTGACAGTGAAAGTATACCGCTCAAAATGTTATTCCATCTCTATTTTAAAACCGAGATCTGGCACCTCTACAAATCCATGCTTCCCTCTACGAAGGTCCTATCTATTTACTTTTATGTTGAGTCATCACCCTCTTATTAAAAAGCACCCGCTGGAGAGCACCGCTGCCATTTGTATGCATTACTATTAGTTTATATTGGGTATGACTTGACTCGATCTCTTTTACCATGAATTACAATGTTTAGTCAGTCCTTGATCTTTAAAGGTGCTCTGCATTTATGTTTTGCGGTCTTAGAAAGGGCTAGCAAGATACCATCTTGTTATATCATATTATGATTGTTTTGAGAAAGTGTTGTCATCTGAGTTTTATTATTATTGCTCGCTAGCTAATTATGCCATTGATATGAGTAAACATGAGACCTAAGTGTTATTGTGAATATGGTTAGTTCATAATCTTTGCTGAAAACTTGAATGCTGGCTTTACATATTTACAACAACAAGAGCAAACAGAGTTTGTAAAAGTTTTTCTTTATCACTTTCAGTTTGTCAACTGAATTGCTTGAAGACAAGCAAATGTTTAAGCTTGGGGGAGTTGATACGTCTCCAATGTTTCTACTTTTCCAAACACTTTTGCCCTTGTTTTGGACTCTAACTTGCATGATTTGAATGGAACTAACCCGGACTGACGCTATTTTCAGCAGAACTGCCATGGTGTTGTTTATTGTGCAGAAAACAAAAGTTCTTAGAATGACCTGCAAATCCATGGAGATAACTTTTGGAAAATATAAAGAATACTGGCGAAAGAATCAAGGCCAGGGGGCCCACACCCTGTCCACGAGGGTGGGGGGCACGCCCCCTACCCTGGGCGCGCCCCTTGTCTTGTGGGCCCCCTGGAGCTCCACCAACCTCAACTCCAACTCCATATATTCCGTTTTGCGGAGAAAAAATCAGAGAGAAAGTTTCATCGCGTCTTACGATACGGAGCCGTCGCCAAGCCCTAATCTCTCTTGGGAGGGCTGATCTGAAGTCTGTTCGGGGCTCCGGAGAGGGGGATTCGTCGCCGTCGTCATCATCAACCATCCTCCATCACCAATTTCATGATGCTCACCATCATGCATGAGTAATTCCATCGTAGGCTTGCTGGACGGTGACGGGTTGGATGAGATTTACCATGTAATCAAGTTAGTTTTGTTAGGGTTTGATCCCTAGTATTCACTATGTTCTGTGATTGATGTTGCTATGAGTTTGCTATGCTTAATGCTTGTCACTAGGGCCCGAGTGCCATGATTTCAGATCTGAACCTATTATGTTTTCATGAATATATGTGAGTTCTTGATCCTATCTTGCAAGTCTATAGTCACTATTATGTGTTATGATCCGACAACCCCAAAGTGACAATAATCGGGATACTTCCCGGTGATAACCGTAGTTTGAGGAGTTCATGTATTCACTATGTGTTAATGCTTTGGTCCGGCACTCTATTAAAAGGAGGCCTTAATATCCCTTAGTTTCCACTAGGACCCCGTTGCCACGAGAGGGTAGGACAAAAGATGTCAAGCAAGTTCTTTTCCATAAGCACGTATGACTATATTCGGAAGACATGCCTACATTACATTGATGAATTGGAGCTAGTTCTGTGTCACCCTATGTTATAGCTATTACATGAGGAATCGCATCCGACATAATTATCCATCACTGATCCAATGCCTATGAGCTTTTCACATATTGTGCTTTGCTTATTTACTTTTCCGTTGCTACTGTTACAATCACTACAAAACTGCTACTGTTACTTTTACCATTGTTACCATTACTATCATGCTACTTTGCTACTAAATACTTTGCTGCAGATATTAAGTTATCCAGGTGTGGTTGAATTGACAACTCAACTGCTAATACTTGAGAATATTCTTTGGCTCCCCTTGTGTCGAATCAATAAATCTGGGTTGAATACTCTACCCTCGAAAATTTTTGCGATCCCCTATACTTGTGGGTTATCACCTAACTCCAGGACAGGTCCTCCAGCTCAGCGGTTTCACCGTGGGCACCCTCACATCCATCAAGCTGACGGCCCCCCCCCCCGCGATCACCAAACATCACCTCCACAACGGCCTCGAACACTCCGAAAAGATGGATCCGGCGGACGTCTCGTCCTTAAATGAGCTACTAGATCGCATCACCGCCCTGGGGCTTTCAGCAGATTATGATCTGGTCAGGCTTGAACCTGACCAGAGGGAAATCAATCTCCCGCTGATCACTCACCTGGTGGCGGTCTCGAGGAACGAGCCGAAAACACTTCTTCCCCTGAGTTAAAAACCAGCTATGTTCGGATCTCTGAAGCAATTGAACCGGATACTCTCCCTTCGGAGGAGACTCCGCGTCCCCCAAACTCAGGGTCGGACTTAGGGTTTGGGGAGCGCTTGGATCTTCCCGGACCCGAACCGGTGACCTCGGAAATTTTACAAGCTCCAGACACAATTTTGGGTTGGGAATCAAGTCTTAGCCCACCCGCCCACCACAATCAATACTCTCCAAGTAATTCAGGCCCTCCAGACATATATGACCTGATGTATGTACGGCATCAACCTCAGGAAACGATCCACCACTTTTGGGCCAGGTTCCTACTTGTTGAAAACAATATTAAAGATTGCTGCGACGATGATGTAGTCTTGATTTTTCATCGCAATTGCACCGATGAAGGAATTCAGAATGCCCTCGGCCGCCGTTGCATACAAAGTTTCACGGAGCTATCACGCGTAGTACAAAAGTATTGCGCGATGGAAAGCACATGGAAGGCCCAAACAACCCAATTGGAACCTTCTACCTTTAAGCAGTGCACTGCCCGGGCAAAACGGGTACACCCTTACGAGGCATCCGATCATAAGCCCGCCGGCAAGAAAAACAAACCCTTTGTGGGACATAGGTCCGTTCTTGACGAACTCCTCGACAAACCCTATCAGATACATGCGACGCCGAGCACCGAACCAACACACGGCCTTCGGGCATGTTGGGTACTCCGGCAAGTAGCTACAAGCGGCGAGGTTATCCTCACCACCTCTACTCCAAAGAAGCATTCTCAGGAGGATGACGATATTAATGTCTTTACGGTCTTCGAGGCCTTCAAATAATTGGCGCAAAAGGGCACTCCGCGACATCGCCGAAATTAACCAAGTAACCGCAATGAGTCCATGGAACGAGGTGGCAATAACTTTGGCCGCCGCCGACGAACCAAGGACCCGATCAGTCCGAGCACCCGCCGCCTTGGTCTTAAATCCAATTGTGGACGGCTTCCGACTTACCGAAGTGCTCATGGACGACGGTAGTGGGCTCAACCTCATCTATGAGGACACGCTCGACAAAACGCATATTGACAGAGCACACATCGAGCAAAGCAGTACCACCTTTCGAGGCATCATCTGCAGTCGAGAAGCACGATGTTTTGGGAAAATCAAACTTGATGTAGTATTCGGCACGCCTGAGAATTATAGGTCCGAAGAGTTGCTCTTCCATGTGGCTCCCTTCAATAGCGGACATCACACCCTTCTTGGGCGGGACACTTTCTCACGCTTCCAAGCCATACCCCATTACGGGTACATGAAGCTTAAAATGCCAGGGCCCAACGGAATAATCACAGTTACAAGTGATCCGGATAAAGCACTCTGCGCCGAAAACAAAACGACATCCTTGGACCTTGAGGCACTATCTGAAGCCCTTGCAACCGAAGAACTAACCACCCTGCATTCCATGGTGGACAAGGATGACGTGATTCTCGATAAGAGACCCAAATCCACCTCTTTCAAACCAGCAGATGAAATAGTTAAAATTCAAGTGCACCCAACGGATCCCAAAAAAACAACGTCCATTGGAGCACAGCTAGATCTGATGGTAGACACTGCCCTAT
The DNA here is from genome assembly GCF_018294505.1 of Triticum aestivum. Classification (NCBI taxonomy): domain Eukaryota; kingdom Viridiplantae; phylum Streptophyta; class Magnoliopsida; order Poales; family Poaceae; genus Triticum; species Triticum aestivum. Next base: position 404,412,079 of record NC_057797.1, on the reverse strand, counting down.
GCGCGTTCCTACAAGAAAATTGGGATATCTTTGCCTGGCACCCTTCGGACATGCCCGGGATCCCACGCAGACTGTCCGAACACAACCTCAACATAATCAAAGGATTCAAACCAGTCAAGCAAACGCTACGATGATTTGCCGAACCCAAACGACAAGCTATGGGAGAGGAGCTAGCCAAACTACTCGAGGCCGGGTTCATCAGAGAAATCAAACACCCGAATTGGCTAGCCAACTTGGTCATGGTGCCGAACAAGGATAAATCATGGCGCCTTTGTGTCGATTTCAAAGACCTCAATAAGGCTTGCCCCAAAGACCCTTTCCCATTGCCCTGCATTGACCAGACTATCGACACGACCGTGGGACACGACTCATTGTGTTTCCTTGACGCTTACTCCAGATACCATCTGATTAAGATGGAGTCCGACCAGGCCGCAACGACGGTCATTACCCCACACGGGCCTTTTTGTTTCAACACTATGCCTTTTGGGCTTAAAAACGCTGGTGCCACTTACCAACACATGATTCAAACATGTTTGGGAAAACAAATCGGCAAGATAGTGGAAGCATATGTGGACGACGTGGTTATCAAGACTAAACACGTTGAATCATTGGTGGACGATCTCCGACTCACATTTGACAACCTTCGCACATACGACATATGGCTCAATCCAGAAAAATGCGTTTTCGGCGTTCCATCCAGAAAGCTACTAGGGTTCATTGTCTCCAATAGAGGAATTGAAGCAAACCCAGCCAAAATCCGAGCCTTGTCGCAACTGGCCATACCAACAGACTTAAAGCAAGTCCAAAAACTAGGAGGGTGCGTGGCAGCTTTGAGCTGCTTCATCTCCAGATTAGGAGAAAAAGCATTACCACTTTATAGACTGCTTAGACGCACCGACAACTTCAAATGGACGGATGCGGGTATAGCCGGATTGGAAGAAACAAAAACCTTATTAGCAATCAACCCAATCCTAACCGCCCCAAGTGTTGGCGAGCCTATGTTACTTTATATATCCGCAACTCACCAAGTAGTGAGGGCCGTACTCGTCGTCGAGCGAGGGGAAGAGGGACATAAATTCGCCATCCAGAAACCAGTATACTATATATCGGCGGTCCTTACACCATGCAAATCCTGATACCCTCCCTATCAAAAGATAGCTTACGCGGTCTTTATGGCATCCTGAAAGCTCCAGCACTAGTTTCAAGAGTGTTCGATCACGGTGGCATCCGAAATACCACTCAATGACATTATAAACAACAGGGATGCCACCGACCACATAGCTAAATGGGCGATTGAGCTCTTACCATTTGAAATAACATACAAGCCGCGCCGAGCTATTAAATCTCAGGTGTTGGCCGACTTCGTCGCTGAGTGGACGGAAGCCGAGCTCCCTAAAGAGTACATTTCATACTCCAACTGGATCATGTACTTCGACGGCTCTAAAATGCTAGCCGGATTGGGGGCTGGTGTCATCTTGACATCCCCTACGGGGGACACAGTCCGCTACATGCTGCAAATCATGTATATGGACTCCAATAACGCAGCCGAATACGAGGCACTACTACATGGTCTTCGCATGGCTGTCTCCATGGGCATACAATGCCTAGAGGCGCGAGGTGATTCAAATGTCGCAATATCCTAGATAAATGGAGAGTTTGATGTAAAAGATCCTAAAATGGAGGCATATAGAAATGCTGTATTAAAAATATCGGCTCGATTCGAGGGGCTTGAGTTTCATCACGTCGCGCGAGACAGTAACCAGGCATCAGACATCCTTGCTCGAATGGGTGCCAAGCGCAACCCCGTCCTGCCTAATACCTTTGTGGAAAGGCTCTTCAAGCCATCCGTGGTGTGGCAGGATGAGAGCGGAAACACCAGTCCGGACCCTATAACGCCCCCAACAGCCGAACAAAATACACATATCATCAGGGGTTCAGATACCGAAATAACACCCTCTGCTCATTAAATTATGGCCATTATTGCTCCATGGACCAAACCCTTCCTAGCCTACCTTAATAGGTAGGAGCTTCCTAACGATCAGAATGAGGCTTGTCGCATAATTCGACATTCTAAAGCCTATAAAGTTCACGAAGGTGAACTATACAAGAAAAGCACTACTGGAGTCCTCCAAAGGTGCATCTCCGAAGAGGAGGGACGGCAACTCTTGGCTGAAATACATGCTCGTCTGGGCGGCCATCACGCTGCAGCTCGGGCCCTCGTAAGCAAGGCCTTCTGGACAGGCCCGAGCAGTCGCACAAGCCCTTGTGCAACGTTGCGTAGGATGTCAGCTTTCCACCAATCAAAGTCATATGCCTCCCACTGCCTTACAAACAATCCCCATCACTTGGCCTTTCGCGTTCTGGGGGCTAGACATGGTCGGACGCCTTAAAGGGGGAAGCCACAAAAAGAAATGTCTACTGGTCATGGTGGATAAATTCACTAAGTGGATACCGGCCAAACCAGTAAAAATGGCTGAAGCAGGGCCAGTGATGGACTTCATATCCGGCGTGGTACACCGTTATGGTGTCCCACACAACATCATCACTGATAATGGCTCGAATTTTACAGCTGATGAGGTGAAAAACTGGTGCGCTAACTTGGGCATTAAGCTCGACTATGCATCCGTCTACCACCCCCAAACTAACGGCCAGGTTGAATGGGCCAATGGCCTGATATGAAGGAAATATGCCCTAGAGGCAATAATAAAGTTATTATTTATTTCCTCATATCATGATAAATGTTTATTATTCATGCTAGAATTGTATTATCCGAAAACATGATACATGTGTTAATACATAGACAAACATAATGTCACTAGTATGCCTCTACTTGACTAGCTCATTAATCAAAGATGGTTATGTTTCCTAACCATAGACATGTGTTGTCATTTGATTAACGAGATCACATCATTAGGAGAATGATGTGATTGACTTGACCCATTCTGTTAGCCTAGCACTTGATCGTTTAGTATGTTGCTATTGCTTTCTTCATGACTTATACAAAGTTCCTACAACTATGAGATTATGCAACTCCCGTTTACCGGAGGAACACTTTGTGTGCTACCAAACATCACAACGTAACTGGGTGATTATAAAGGTGCTCTACAGGTGTCTCCAAAGGTACATGTTGAGTTGGCGCAATTCGAGATTAGGTTTTGTCACTCCGATTGTCGGAGAGGTATCTCTGGGCCCTCTCGGTAATACACATCACTTAAGCCTTGCAAGCATTGTAACTAATGAGTTAGTTACGGAATGATGTATTACAGAACGAGTAAAGAGACTTGCCGGTAACGAGATTGAACTAGGTATTGGATACCGACGATCGAATCTCGGGCAAGTAACATACTGATGACAAAGGGAACAGTGTATGTTGTTATGCGGTTTGACCGATAAAGATCTTCGTAGAATATGTAGGAGCCAATATGAACATCCAGGTTCCACTATTGGTTATTGATCGGAAACAGTTCTAGGTCATGTCTACATAGTTCTCGAACCCGTAGGGTCCGCACGCTTAACGTTACGAAGTTTTATTACAACTTTATAAGTTTTGATGTACCGAAGTTTGTTTGGAGTCCCGGATGTGATCACGGAAATGACGAGGAGTCTCGAAATGGTCGAGACATAAAGATTGATATATTGGACGACTATATTCGGACACCAGAAGTGTTCCGGGTGATTTCGGAGAAAACCGGAGTGCCGGAGGGTTACCGGAACCCCCCCGGGAGAAGTAATGGTCCTTAGTGGGCCTGAGGGGAGAGAGAGGGCAGCAGCCCAGGAGGTGGCGTGCCCCCCCTTGATGAGTCCGAATTGGACTAGGGGAGGGGGCGCCCCCCCCTTTTCCCTCTCCCTCTCCCTCTCTTTCCTTTCCCCTTCCTCCTTCCTAGTGGGACTAGGAAAGGGGAGTCCTACTCCCACTAGGAGGAGGACTCCCCCCTCCTTGGCGCGCCCCTAGGGCCGGCCGGCCTCCCCCCTTGCTCCTTTATATACGGGGGCAGGGGGGCACCCTAGAGACACATAGGTTGATCTACGGATCGTTCCTTAGCCGTGTGCGGTGCCCCCCTCCACCATATTCCACCTCGGTCATATCGTCGCGGAGTTTAGGCGAAGCCCTGCGCCGGTAGAACATCATCATCGTCCCCACACCTTCGTGCTGACGGAACTCATCCCCGACACCCTGCTGGATCGGAGTCCGGGGAACGTCATCGAGCTGAACGTGTGCTGAACACGGAGGTGCCGTACGTTCGGTGCTTGGATCGGTCGGATCATGAAGACGTACGACTACATCAACCGCGTTGTCATAACGCTTCCGCTTTCGGTCTACGAGGGTACGTGGACACACTCTCCCCACTCGTTGCTATGCATCACCATGATCTTGCGTGTGCGTAGGATTTTTTTTGAAATTACTACGTTCCCCAACAGTGGCATCCGAGCCTAGGTTTTATGCGTTGATGTTATATGCACGAGTTGAACACAAGTGAGTTGTGGGCGATACAAGTCATACTGCTTACCAGCATGTCATACTTTGGTTCGGCGGTATTGTTGGATGAAGCGGCCCGGACCGACATTACGCGTACGCTTACGTGAGACTGGTTCTACCGACGTGCTTTGCACACAGGTGGCTGGCGGGTGTCTGTTTGTCCAACTTTAGTTGAACCAAGTGTGGCTACGCCCGGTCCTTGCGAAGGTTAAAACAGCACTAAATTGACGAACTATCATTGTGGTTTTGATGCGTAGGTAAGAACGGTTCTTGCTAAGCCCGTAGCAGCCACGTAAAACTTGCAACAACAATGTAGAGGACGTCTAACTTGTTTTTGCAGGGCATGTTGTGATGTGATATGGTCAAGACGTGATGCTATATTTTTATTGTATGAGATGATCATGTTTTGTAACCGAAGTTATCGGCAACTGGCAGGAGCCATATGGTTGTCGCTTTATTGTATGAAATGCAAACGCCCTGTAATTGCTTTACTTTATCACTAAGCGGTAGCGATAGTCGTAGAAGCAATAGACGGCGTAAACGACAATGATGCTACGATGGAGATCAAGGTGTCGCGCCGGTGACGATGGTAATCATGACGGTCCTGCGGAGATGGAGATCACAAGCACAAGATGATGATGGCCATATCATATCACTTATATTGATTGCATGTGATGTTTATCTTTTATGCATCTTATCTTGCTTTGATTGATGGTAGCATTTTAAGATGATCTCTCACCAATTATCAAGAAGTGTTCTCCCTGAGTATGCACCGTTGCTGAGGGAGTCCTGGATTAGGGGGTGTCCGGACAGCCGGACTATCATCGTCAGCCAGACTCCAAGACTATGAAGATACAAGATTGAAGACTTCGTCCCGTGTCCGGATGGGACTTTCCTTGGCGTGGAAGGCAAGCTTGGCGATACGGATATGTAGATCTCCTACCATTGTAACCGACTCTGTGTAACCCTAGCCCTCTCCGGTGTCTATATAAACCGGAGGGTTTTAGTCCGTAGGACAACACAACCATTACAACAATCATACCATAGGCTAGCTTCTAGGGTTTAGCCTCCTTGATCTCGTGGTAGATCCACTCTTGTACTACCCATATAATCAATATCAATCAAGCATGAGTAGGGTTTTACCTCCATCGAGAGGGCCCGAACCTGGGTAAAAACATCGTGTCCCTTGTCTCCTGTTACCATCTGCCTAGACGCACAGTTCGGGACCCCCTACCCGAGATCCGTCGGTTTTGACACCGACATTGGTGCTTTCATTGAGAGTTCCTCTGTGTCGTCACCGATAGGCTTGATGGCTTCTTCAATCAACAACAACACCGTCCAGGGTGAGACTTTTCTCCCTGGACAGATCTTCATATTCGGCGGCTTTGCACTGCGGGCCAATTCGCTTGGCCATCTGGAGCAGATCGAAAGCTATGCCCCTGGCCATCAGGTCAGGTTTGGAAGCCTAAACTTCACGGCCGACGTCCGCGGAGACTTGATCTTCGACGAATTCGAGCCACAGCCGAGCGTGCCGTGCTGTCACGACGGGCATGATTTAGCTCTACCGCCGGACAGTGCCCTGGAGGCCGCACACGAGTCCGCCCTGACTCATAGTTCGGAGCAGACCGCGCAGATCGAGGACAGGTGGCTGGACACTGCCTCAGGAGCTACAACCTATACGGCGATGGAGCCGAATACTGACCTTGTCCCTTATAAAGCTCATGACCCCGAGGCGCCGGACTCCTTGCCGGACTCCGAACCTCCTGCGCCCCTACCAATCGAATCTAATTGGGCGCCGATCATGGAGTTCACCGCCACGGACATCTTTCAGCACTCACCTTTTGGCGACATACTAAATTCGCTAAAGCATCTCTCGTTATCAGGAGAACCCTAGCCGGACTGCGGTCAGGAGGGTTGGGATGCGGACGACGAAGAAATTCAAAACCCACCCACCACCCACTTTGTAGCCACTGTCGACGATCTAACCGACATGCTAGACTACGACTCCGAAGACATCGACGGTATGGATGACGATGCCGGAGACGATCAAGAACCAGCGCCTACAGGGCACTGGAAGACCACCTCGTCATACGACATATACATGGTGGACACCCCAAAGGATGGGGATGGCGAAGAAGCAGCAGAGGCAGATTCTTCTAAGAAACAGCCCAAACGCCGACGTCAGCAGCGCCGCTCTAAATCCCGCCACAGTAAGAATGGAGATTCCGGCACCAGAGATAATAACACCCCAGAGAGTGCCGAAGACAACCCCCTCCAGCAAGATTCATCACAGGAGGACGGGGAAGCCAGCCCTCGAGAGAGAGCGGCAGACGAAGAGGATGAAAACTACATGCCTCCCTCCGGAGACGAGGCAAGCCTCAACGACGATGAATTCGTCGTGCCAGAGGATCCCGTCGAACAAGAGCGTTTTAAACGCAGGCTTATCGCCACGGTAAATAGCCTAAAGAAAAAGCAACAACAGCTTCAAGCTGATCAAGACCTGCTGGCCGATAGATGGACCGAGGTCCTCGCGGCCGAAGAGTATGAACTCGAACGCCCCTCCAAAAGTTATCCAAAACGCAAGTTGCTCCCCCGACTAGAGGAGGAATCATACAAACCTTCATCACCAGCGCCCAATACGGCAGATCGACCACCCCGTGGCCGCGACAGAGAGGCACTAGGCCCTCCTTCAGGACCGTACCCCGGCATCGCTCGAAAAGTACGAAGCCACGAGGGAATGTGCCGGACTTGCGAGACATATTGGAGGACAAGGCAAGACAATCCAGATCTATCTATGGATCACGTGGGCGCCCCACGACCCACGACGACTACCGTCGCGCCGGATACAGCAACTCCGGCCGGGCCGAACACAGCAGACAATGCTCTCTTGAGCTACGTCGTGATATTGCTCAATATAGAGGCGTCGCACACCCACTATGCTTCACTGACGAAGTAATGGATCATCAAATCCCTGAAGGGTTTAAACCTGTGAACATTGAATCCTACGATGGCACAACAGACCCCGCGATTTGGATCGAAGATTATCTCCTTCATATCCATATGGCCCGCGGCGACGATCTCCACGCCATCAAGTATCTCCCACTCAAGCTTAAAGGACCAGCTCGGCATTGGCTTAACAACTTGCCCGCAGAGTCAATTGGGTGTTGGGAGGACCTGGAAGCCGCATTCCTCGACAACTTCCAGGGCACATATGTGCGACCACCAGACGCCGATGACCTAAGCCACATAATTCAGCAGCCAGACGAATCGGCCAGACAGTTCTGGACACGGTTCTTAACAAAGAAAAATTAAATTGTCGACTGTCCGGATGCAGAGGCCCTCGCAGCCTTCAAACATAACATCCATGACGAGTGGTTGGCCCGGCACCTAGGACAGGAAAAGCCGAAATCCATGGCAGCCCTCACATCACTCATGACCCGCTTCTGTGCGGGAGAGGACAACTGGCTAGCTCGTAGCAACAACCTCAGCAAAAATGCTGACAGTCCGGATACTAAGGACCACAATGGCAGGCCGCGTCGAAACAAAAACAAACGCCGCGTTAACGGCGATAACAATGAGGATACGACAGTCAACGCCGGATTCAGAGGCTCTAAACCCGGTTAGCGGAAGAAGCCATTCAAAAGAACTACTCCGGGTCCGTCCAATTTGGACCGAATACTCGACCGCTCTTGCCAGATACATGGCACCCCCGAAAAGCCAGCTAATCACACCAACAGAGATTGTTGGGTATTCAAGCAGGCAGGCAAGTTAATTGCCGAAAACAATGACAAGGGGCTGCATAGCGATGACGAGGAAGAGACTCGGCCACCGAACAGTAGAGGACAGAAGGGTTTCCCCCCACAAGTGCGGACGGTAAACATGATATACGCAACACATATACCCAAGAGGGAGCGAAAACGTGCACTTAGGGACGTATACGCGATGGAGCCAGTCGCCCCGAAGTTCAATCCATGGTCCTCTTGCCCGATCACTTTCGATCGAAGGGACCACCCTACCAGTATCCGTCATGATGGGTTCGCCGCATTGGTATTAGACCCAATCATCGATGGATTTCACCTCACTATAGTCCTGATGGACGGCGGTAGCAGCCTGAACCTGCTTTATCAGGATACGGTGCACAAGATGGGCATAGACCCCTCAAGGATTAAACCTACAAAGACGACCTTCAAAGGCGTCATACCAGGTGTTGAGGCCAATTGTACAGGCTCAGTCACACTGGAAGTGGTCTTCGGATCCCCGGATAACTTCCGAAGCGAGGAGTTAATCTTTGACATAGTCCCATTCCGCAGTGGCTATCACACCCTGCTCGGACGAACCGCGTTTGCAAAGTTCAACGCGGTGCCGCATTATGCATACCTTAAGCTCAAGATGCCAGGCCCTCGTGGAGTCATCACGGTTAACGGAAACACTGAACGCTCCCTCCGAACGGAGGAACACACAGTGGCTCTCGCAGCAGAAGTACAAAGCAGCCTTTTAAGGCAATTTTCGAGTCCGGCCGTTAAACGACCGGACATGGCCAAACGCGCCTGGAGTAACATCAATCAAGACCACCTGGCACGTTCCGAGCACGCGTAGCAATGCGGCCCCAACCCCAGCCCTCGCATGATTGCAAGACCAACTCTTCGCGTATATCACTACGCTCTGGAGGTACCATGGGCATAGGGGGAGGGGCACGACCACGACAGACCCAGAGTGCGGCTTAACCACACCAGGGGCTCTCAAGTGTGTCACTCTTTCTTTTTTTTACAGGACTCCGTTCACCAGACGCCCTGTCAGGCAGTAGATCCGCCGAACTCACGATGCAACAGCCAGGGAGGGACAAAGGCTACGACGAACACTCAGGTGGTCTCAATTATGAGCATTAAATTTGTTAAATACACTAGTCCGCAGCACCACCCCTGGAGGGGGACATGTTAAATTAGTCCAATCCCTTGCTTACCGCACTATTTGTATCGTTCTGCACTCATAGCAGAATTCCTTGAATAAACAATGCAGCACTTTTTTGCTTACAATTGCATTTCTTTTCTTATATATGTTCGTTCATGACATCTCGCACCCGTACATTTTGGTACGGCCGAATACACCAGGGGCTTATGTTCCCCGCATTATGGTGTGATAAGTCCGAACACTTTCACAAGTGCAGCACCCCGAACTTATAGCATTATATGCATCGGCTCCGAATCATGTCTTGGGTCAATAGTTGGGTTTGCCTGGCTCCCATGTTTTGGTACCTTACGTTCCGTTCTGTCGGCTAAGGTAGCACTGGGAGAACCACTGCGATTGCGCCCCGGTTGAGCTGGGCGAGCGCCTCAGTGGAGAAAGCTAAAACTGACTGTCATGATAAGGCGAGAGACTGGTCGCTGTTCGAGAGGTCTTTTCGAGTCCTTAAAGACTTATGCCGCTTCGAGCGAGGAACCGGCTGTGTCCGGCCCAGGCGTGGATAGCGCCCCGAACTCGGTCTTCTGAATACTAGGGGCTTCGTCGAAATTTAAAATTATAGAATTCTATGGCTAAGTGAGAGTGTTCAAGCATTATAAGTCCGGTTGCCTTGTTCGTTGTGTTGAGCGCCTCCCTAGATGGACCCAAAAATGGGAACAAGAGTGCTCAAGTTTATCCCGAACACCCCAGCACTCGTGGCATGGGGGCTGAAGCCGACGACTTGCCATCTCTCAGATTTTATAAACGGCCGCACAGAAGGTAATATTTTAAATCAATAAGCGCTGCTTAGCGCATATGAACAAAGTTTTCAGCGCACATGATAACACATTGCGAGTTTACTCAATAATTACATCTCTGGGGCACTCATCTGCAATCTTGCGGGCACCCTTCAGGACAGTCTTATAGTACATCTCGGGCATACGATACTCCTTGCCCGCTGGCGGCGCGTCAGTGATAAGCCTCTCCACATCCAGCCTACCCCAATGCACCTTTGCACGGGCAAGGGCCCGACGGGCACCTTCAATGCAGGCGGAGCGCTTGATGACTTCCACCCAGGGGCACGCATCCACCAGCCGCCGCACGAGGCCGAAGTAGCTCCCAGGCATGGCCTCTCCAGGCCACAGCCGGACTATGAGGTCCTTCATGGCTTGCTCGGCTACCTTGTGGAGCTTGACCAGCTGCTTCAGCTGGTCGCTAGGGGGCACCGGGTGTCCGGCCTCAGCATACTGAGACCAGAAGACCTTCTCCGTTGAGCTCCCCTCCTCGGCCCGGTAGAACGCGGCGGCATCAGACACACTGCAAGGCAGATCTGCAAATGCCCCTGGAGAGCTCCGAATTCGGGTAAGTAACAAGTAATTTACATTCACATGCTTGCTTTGCATGAAAAATGCCTTACCCGCCGCTATTTTCTTCACATCCTCAATCTCCTGGAGGGCCTTACGGGCCTCGACCTTAGCGGCTTTTGCACTTTCAAGAGCCGAGGCAAGCTCAGACTCTCGAGTCTTCGAGTCGCGCTCCAAACTCTCATGCTTCTCCATGAGAGCCTGGAGCTCCTGCCGCACCTCCGCCACCCGCGCCTCCTGCTTCTCTCGCTCCGCTCGTTCCGCGGCCGCATTGCGTTCAGCCGTAGACACGGCCTCCTTCAGGGTCGCCACCTCGTTCGTGGCCCCTGCAGTACCCACGTTATCCTTGTTATTTCTATTGCAACCAAAATCCTTTTCTGTAAGGTACAAATTTTAAAAAAGTGGTGTTACTCACCTTCTTTGTCCTCGAGCTGCTTCTTGGCAAGGCCGAGCTCTCGCTCAGACCGCTCGAGGTCCTGCTTCAAAGCACCGACCTCCGCAGTCAGTGCGGCAGAGGTCAGCAGCACAACCTGCAAACCCATGTTGACATAATTTTTAGCACTCTTGCGTATATCTTTTTTAGATACTCAATCCGGTTTTTCTTTCCGAACACCGAACCGAGCATCAGGGGCTACTGTCTATGCGGTATACATTACATATTTTAAACTTCTTACCTCAAATCCTGTTAGAAGGCTACTACAGGCTTCGGTCAGCCCGCTCTTGGCGAGCTGAACCTTCTGAATCACCGCACTCATAATAGTGCGGTGTTCTTCCTCGATGGAAGCGCTGTTAAGCGCCTCCAACAAGTTGTCCGGCGCCTCCGATTGGACAGAAGCTGCCAGCGTCACGGTCTTGCCCTTCTTACGAAGGGGCCGCCGGCCGGGCTCCGGAACCACTGCGGGTTCCGGCATGGAGTCCGACGCAGAGGCCCGGAGGCTGCCTTGCGGCACCTCCGGAGCCTCCTCCTGATGGGTCTCCTCCTGGGATCCCACCTCGGCGTCGTCAGCGCGAGGGGTGGAGGCGGTCGGAATGGAATCCACGTCCGACGGAGCCAAGGACCCGCTCGACGAAGCGGGAAGATCATCATCGGCCGGACTACAGGAAGTGTGCGGCATTAGAAGGACACTATGTGACATAAAGGAGATATTATAAACCATTCAGGAATCTGGATACTTACAATCTTGCCGGAGGCCTGGCCCTTGAGAGCCACTCTTTGTCGCCAACGTTGGCGTTGGCAGAGCTGTCCGGAGGAAGGGTCCTTCCCCTCTTGGATCCTTCGGCCTCCCCCATTGGGGAAGCCTTCCTCTTCCTCTCTCCCTCCTCCGAGAGAGAGTCCTCTTTCTCCTCGTCGTCTTCGGGGGAGGAGTCCGCCTCGGAGCCATCGGACGATGAGTCCGATATCACCTGGCGCCAAGAACTTCTTCGAGTTCTCGTGGCCTTCTTCTTGGCCTTCTTCTCCGGCACCACATAGAGTGCCGGGACTAGCAGCCCCGTTAAACGGGCGTCCGCTGGGTCTTCCGGAAGGGGAGCCGGACAGTCTACCTGTCCGGACGTCCTCTGCCAGTCCTGTCAAAGGCATTGGGAGTTTTAGATCCCACACAGAGTCAAACTATGAAAGAAAATAAGTGTCCCATAGAGGATAACAAAGCTTACCTCGCCGGACAGGCACGTGGTGCTGAATCCGTGGTCTTCCGTCGCGGATGCGAGGGCTTCTCCGCCCTTGAATAGCACCCTCCAAGCAGCTTCGTATGTCGTGTCGAAGAGCCTGCTCAGGGTCCGGTGCTGTGCCGGATTGAACTCCCATAGGTTGAAGACCCGTTGTTGGCAGGGGAGAATTCGGCGGATGAGCATGAACTGGACCATGTTAACAAGCTTGAGCTTCTCGTTCACCAAGGTCTGGAGACAGGACTGGAGTCCGGTCAGCTCCTCCGAACTGCCCATAGCAAGCCCTTCTTTTTCCAGGAGGTGAGCTGCATAGGGGCACCAGATCTGAACTCGGGGGCCGCTGCCCATTTAGGGTCCCGCGGCTCGGTGATATAGAACCACCCCAATTGCCACCCTTTGATGGTTTCCACAAAGGCGCCCTCAAGCCAGAGGACGTTGGGCATCTTGCCCACCATGGCGCCTCCGCACTCCGCTTGGACGCCCTTCACTACCTTCGGTTTGACGTTGAAGGTCTTGAGCCACAAGCCGAAGTGGGGCCGGATGCAGAGAAAGGCCTCGCACACGACGATAAACGTCGAGATGTTGAGGATGAAGTTTGGCGCCGGATCGTGGAAGTCCAAGCCATAGTAGAACATGAGCCCTCGGACGAAGGGATGAAGTGGGAAGCCCAGTCCACGGAGGAAGTGGGGAAGGAATACGACCCTCTCATGGGGCCTGGGGGTGGGGATGAGCTGCCCCTCGTCGGGCAGCCGGTGCGCGATGTCGCTGGAAAGGTATCCGGCGCTGCACAGCTTTTCGATGTTCTCCTCCGTAACGGAGGAGGCCAACCACTTGCCTCCCGCTCCAGACATGGCTGGAGAAGGTCGAGATGAGATGTGCGGACTTGGGCGCTGGTGCTCGAGTGCGCGGAGATGGATAAGCAAAGGAGGAAGAAGGCGTAGGTAAAAAGGTGGATCCTTATCCCCTCATATATAGGCGGACAAAGACTATGCGTCCCCACCGGCCTGGTAAAACTCGCTTATCTCCCAAGCGCCACCATCAATGGCGCGGTTGGGTTACCCACATCCGTATTGATGGGAATCCCGGAATAAGGGGAACACGATCTCTGCTTCGACAAGACGTGCCAAGGGAACCGCTTCGCTAAACGCGCTGAGGTGGTATAATAAAAAACGATTCAAGTAAAGCTTGGTGGTGGCGTGACGTCATGCCACAGAATACGTCAGCAGATTGAACTTGTGTATATATTATTCTCTCTACGGTGGAATGTGGAATTTATTTTCCAGAGCCGGACACTATCCTGGTGTTCACAATCTTCTATGAATTATTCGGGGGAGGAACCCGCCTTGCAATGCCGAACAATATGCGCACCGGACTTATCGTCATTGAAGCCTGGTTCAGGGGCTACTGAGGGAGTCTTGGACTAGGGGGTGTCCGGACAGCCGGACTATCATCGTCAACCAGACTCCAAGACTATGAAGATACAAGATTGAAGACTTCGACCCGTGTCCGGATGGGACTTTCCTTGGCGTGGAAGGCAAGCTTGGCGATACAGATATGTAGATCTCCTACCATTGTAACCGACTCTGTGTAACCCTAGCCCTCTCCGGTGTCTATATAAACCGGAGGGTTTTAGTCCATAGGACAACACAACCATTACAACAATCATACCATAGGCTAGCTTCTAGGGTTTAGCCTCCTTGATCTCGTGGTAGATCCACTCTTGTACTACCCATATCATCAATATCAATCAAGCAGGAGTAGGGTTTTACCTCCATCGAGAGGGCCCGAACCTGGGTAAAAACATCGTGTCCCTTGTCTCCTGTTACCATCCGCCTAGACGCACAGTTCGGGACCCCCTACCCGAGATCCGCCGGTTTTGACACCGACAGTTGCCAAAGTTCGTCGTGCCCAGACACCACATGATGATCGGGTGTGATAAGCTCTACGTCCATCTACAACGGGTGCAAGCCAGTTTTGCACACGCAGAATACTCAGGTTAAACTTGAAGAGCCTAGCATATGCAGATATGGCCTCGGACCACGGAGACCGAAAGGTCGAGCGTGAATCATATAGTAGATATGATCAACATAATGATGTTCACCATTGAAAACTACTCCATCTCACGTGATGATCGGTTATGGTTTAGTTGATTTGGATCACATGATCACTTAGATGACTAGAGAGATGTCTGTCTAAGTGGGAGTTCTTAAGTAATATGATTAATTGAACTTAAATTTATCATGAACTTAGTACCTGATAGTATTTTTTCTTATCTATGTTTGTAGATAGATGGCTCGCGCTGTTGTTCCGTTGAATTTTAATGCGTTCCTTGAGAAAGCAAAGTTGAAAGATGATGGTAGCAATTACACGGACTGGGTCCGTAACTTGAGGATTATCCTCATTGCTGCACAGAAGAATTACGTCCAGGAAGCACCGCTGGGTGCCAGGCCTGCTGCAGGAGCAACGCCAGATGTTGTGAACGTCTGGCAAAGCAAAGCTGATGACTACTCTATAGTTCAGTGTGCCATGCTTTACGGCTTAGAACCGGGTCTTCAACGACGTTTTGAACGTCATGGAGCATATGAGATGTTCCAGGAGTTGAAGTTAATATTTCAAGCAAATGCCCAGATTGAGAGATACGAAGTCTCCAATAAGTTCTATAGCTGCAAGATGGAGGAGAATAGTTCTATCAGTGAGCATATACTCAAAATGTCTGGGTATAATAATCACTTGATTCAACTGGGAGTTAATCTTCCGGATGATAGCGTCATTGACAGAATTCTCCAATCACTGCCACCAAGCTACAAGAGCTTCGTGATGAACTATAATATGCAAGGGATGAACAAGACAATTCCCGAGCTCTTCGCAATGCTAAAAGCTGCGGAGGTAGAAATCAAGAAGGAGCATCAAGTGTTGATGGTCAACAAGACCACTAGTTTCAAGAAAAAGGGCAAAGGGAAGAAGAAGGGGAACTTCAAGAAGAACAGCAAGCAAGTTGCTGCTCAAGAGAAGAAACCCAAGTCTGGACCTAAGCCTGAAACTGAGTGCTTCTACTGCAAGCAAACTGGTCACTGGAAGCGGAACTGCCCCAAGTATTTGGCGGATAAGAAGGATGGCAAGGTGAACAAAGGTATATGTGATATACATGTTATTGATGTGTACCTTACTAGATCTCGCAGTAGCACCTGGGTATTTGATACTGGTTCTGTTGCTAATATTTGCAACTCGAAACAGGGACTACGGAATAAGCGAGCACGATGCGCGTGGGAAACGGTTCCAAAGTCGATGTGATCGCGGTCGGCACGCTACCTCTACATCTACCTTCGGGATTAGTTTTAGACCTGAATAATTGTTATTTGGTGCCAGCGTTGAGCATGAACATTATATCTGGATCTTGTTTGATGCAAGACGGTTATTCATTTAAATCAGAGAATAATGGTTGTTCTATTTATATGAGTAATATCTTTTATGGTCATGCACCCTTGAAGAGTGGTCTATTTTTATTGAATCTTGATAGTAGTGATACACATATTCATAATGTCGAAGCCAAAAGATGCAGAGTTGATAATGATAGTGCAACTTATTTGTGGCACTGCCGTTTAGGTCATATCGGTGTAAAGCGCATGAAGAAACTCCATACTGATGGACTTTTGGAACCACTTGATTGTGAATCACTTGGTACTTGCGAACCGTGCCTCATGGGCAAGATGACTAAAACACTGTTCTCCGGTACTATGGAGAGAGCAACAAATTTGTTGGAAATCATACATACAGATGTATGTGGTCCGATGAATGTTGAAGCTCGTGGCGGATATTGTTATTTTCTCACCTTCACAGATGATTTAAGCAGATACGGGTATATCTACTTAATGAAACATAAATCTGAAACATTTGAAAGGTTCAAAGAATTTCAGAGTGAAGTTGAAAATCATCGTAACAAGAAAATAAAGTTTCTACGATCTGATCGTGGAGGAGAATATTTGAGTTACGAGTTTGGTCTACATTTGAAACAATGCGGAATAGTTTCGCAACTCACGCCACCTGGAACACCACAGCGCAATGGTGTGTCCCAACGTCGTAATCGTACTTTACTAGATATGGTGCGATCTATGATGCCTCTTACCGATTTACCGCTATCATTTTGGGGTTATGATTAGGAGACGGCTGCATTCACGTTAAATAGGGCACCATCAAAATCCGTTGAGACGACTCCTTATGAACTATGGTTTGGCAAGAAACCAAAGTTGTCGTTTCTGAAAGTTTGGGGCTGCGATGCTTATGTGAAAAAACTTCAACCTGATAAGCTCGAACCCAAATCAGAAAAATGTGTCTTCATAGGATACCCAACGGAGATAGTTGGGTACACCTTCTATCACAGATCCGAAGGCAAGACATTCGTTGCTAAGAATGGATCCTTTCTAGAGAAAGAGTTTCTCTCGAAAGAAGTGAGTGGGAGGGAAGTAAAACTTGATGAGGTAACTATACCAGCTCCCTTTTTGGAAAGTAGTTCATCACAGAAATTGGTTCCTGTGACACCTACACCAATTAGTGAGGAAGTTAATGATGATGATCATGAAACTTCAGATCAAGTTGTTACTGAACTTCGTAGATCAACCAGAGTAAGATCCGCACCAGAGTGGTACGGTAATCCTATTCTGGAAGTCATGATACTAGATCATGGTGAACCTACAAACTATGAAGAAGTGATGGTGAGCCCAGATTGCGCAAAATGGCTTGAAGCCATGAAATCTGAGATGGGATCCATGTATGAGAACAAAGTGTGGACTTTGGTTGACTTGCCCGATGGTCGGCAAGCAATAGAGAATAAATGGATCTTCAAGAAGAAGACTGACGCTGACGGTAATGTTACTGTTTACAAAGCTCGACTTGTTGCAAAAGGTTTTCAACAAGTTCAAGGGGTTGACTATGATGAGACCTTCTCACCCGTAGCGATGCTTAAGTCTGTTCGAATCATGTTAGCGATTGCCGCATTTTATGATTATGAAATATGGCAGATGGATGTCAAAACTGCATTCCTGAATGGATTTCTGGAAGAAGAGTTGTATATGATGCAACCGGAAGGTTTTGTCGATCCTAAGGGAGCTAACAAAGTGTGCAAGCTCCAGCGATCAATCTATGGTCTGGTGCAAGTCTCTCGGAGTTGGAATAAACACTTTGATAGTGTGATCAAAGCATATGGTTTTATACAGACTTTTGGAGAAGCCTGTATTTACAAGAAAGTGAGTGGGAGCTCTGTAGCATTTCTAATATTATATGTGGACGACATATTGTTGATTGGAAATGATATAGAATTTCTGGATAGCATAAAAGGATACTTGAATAAAAGTTTTTCAATGAAAGACCTCGGTGAAGCTGCCTACATATTGGGCATCAAGATCTATAGAGATAGATCAAGACGCTTGATTGGACTTTCACAATGCACGTACCTTGATAAAGTGTTGAAAATTTCAATATGGATCAGGCAAAGAAAGGGTTCTTGCGTGTATTACAAGGTATAAAATTGAGTCAGACTCAATGCCCAACCACTGCAGAAGATAGAGAGAAAATGAAAGGAGTTCCCTATGCTTCAGCCATAGGCTCTATCATGTATGCAATGCTGTGTACCAGACCTGATGTGTGCCTTGCTATTAGTTTAGCAGGGAGGTACCAAAGTAATCCAGGAGTGGATCACTGGACAGCAGTCAAGAATATCCTGAAATACCTGAAAAGGACTAAGGATATGTTTCTCATTTATGGGGGTGACAAAGAGCTTGTCGTAAAAGGTTACATTGATGCAAGCTTTGACACTGATCCGGACGATTCTAAATCGCAAACCGGATACGTATTTATTTTAAACGGTGGAGCTGTAAGTTGGTGCAGTTCTAAACAAAGTGTCATAGCGGGATCTACATGTGAAGCGGAGTACATAGCTGCTTTGGAAGCAGCAAATGAAGGAGTCTGGATGAAGGAGTTCATTTCCGATCTAGGTGTCATACCTAGTGCATCGGGACCAATGAAGATCTTCTATGACGATACTGGCGCAATTGCCTTGGCAAAGGAATCCAGATTTCACAAGAGGACCAAGCACATCAAGAGATGCTTCAATTCCATCCGGGACCAAGTCCAAGTGGGAGACATAGAAATTTGCAAGATACTTACGGATCTGAATGTTGCAGACCCATTGACTAAGCCTCTCTCACGAGCAAAACATGATCAGCACCAAGACTCCATGGGTGTTAGAATCATTACGATGTAATCTAGATTATTGACTCTAGTGCAAGTGGGAGACTGAAGGAAATATGCCCTAGAGGCAATAATAAAGTTATAATTTATTTCCTCATATCATGATAAATGTTTATTATTCATGCTAGAATTGTATTATCCGGAAACATGATACATGTGTGAATACATAGACAAACATAATGTCACTAGTATGCCTCTACTTGACTAGCTCATTAATCAAAGATGGTTATGTTTCCTAACCGTAGACATGTGTTGTCATTTGATTAACGAGATCACATCATTAGGAGAATGATGTGATTGACTTGACCCATTCTGTTAGCCTAGCACTTGATCGTTTAGTATGTTGCTATTGCTTTCTTCATGACTTATACAAAGTTCCTACAACTATGAGATTATGCAACTCCCGTTTACCGGAGGAACACTTTGTGTGCTACCAAACATCACAACGTAACTGGGTGATTATAAAGGTGCTCTACAGGTGTCTCCAAAGGTACATGTTGAGTTGGCATAATTCGAGATTAGGTTTTGTCACTCCGATTGTCGGAGAGGTATCTCTGGGCCCTCTCGGTAATACACATCACTTAAGCCTTGCAAGCATTGTAACTAATGAGTTAGTTACGGAATGATGTATTACGGAACGAGTAAAGAGACTTGCCGGTAACGAGATTGAACTAGGTATTGGATACCGACGATCGAATCTCGGGCAAGTAACATACCGATGACAAAGGAAACAATGTATGTTGTTATGCGGTTTGACCGATAAAGATCTTCGTAGAATATGTAGGAGCCAATATGAACATCCAGGTTCCACTATTGGTTATTGATCGGAAACAGTTCTAGGTCATGTCTACATAGTTCTCGAACCCGTAGGGTCCGCACGCTTAACGTTACGATGACAGTTTTATTATGAGTTTATAAGTTTTGATGTACCGAAGTTTGTTCGGAGTCCCGGATGTGATCACGGACATGACAAGGAGTCTCGAAATGGCCGAGACATAAAGATTGATATATTGACGACTATATTCGGACACCGGAAGTGTTCCGGGTGATTTTGAAGAAAACCGGAGTGCCGGAGGGTTACCGGAACCCCCCCGGGAGAAGTAATGGGCCTTAGTGGGCCTGAGGGGAGAGAGAGGGCAGCAGCCCAGGAGGTGGCGCGCCCCCCCTTGAGGAGTCCGAATTGGACTTGGGGAGGGGGCGCCCCCCCTTTTCCCTCTCCCTCTCCCTCTCTTTCCTTTCCCCTTCCTCCTTCCTAGTGGGACTAGGAAAGGGGAGTCCTACTCCCACTAGGAGGAGGACTCCCCCCTCCTTGGCGGGCCCCTAGGGCCGGCCGGCCTCCCCCCTTGCTCCTTTATACGGGGGCAGGGGGGCACCCTAGAGACACACAAGTTGATCTACGGATCGTTCCTTAGCCGTGTGCGGTGCCCCCCTCCACCATATTCCACCTTGTTCATATCGTCGCAGAGTTTAGGTGAAGCCCTGCGCCGGTAGAACATCATCATCGTCACCACACCGTCGTGCTGACGAAACTCATCCCCGACACCCTGCTGGATCGGAGTCCGGGGAACGTCATCGAGCTGAACGTGTGCTGAACACGGAGGTGCCGTATGTTTGGTGCTTGGATCGGTCGGATCGTGAAGACGTACGACTACATCAACCGTGTTGTCATAACGCTTCCGCTTTCGGTCTACGAGGGTACGTGGACACACTCTCCCCACTCGTTGCTATGCATCACCATGATCTTGCGTGTGCGTAGGAATTTTTTTGAAATTACTACGTTCCCCAACATGATAATGAGTGGCATTAAACCCATACTGGTGTGCTCCCTGCAGGAGACAGATAAGCATTGGGTTGAGGAACTTGATTTTGTGCTCTGGGGGCTGCGGACTACGCCTAATTGAACGGACGGATACACACCTTTCTTCATGGTGTACGGTGCAAAATCTGTTTTGCCCTGCGGCATTATTCATGACTCACCTCGAGTGCACATGTACGAAGAGCGAGAAGCCGAGCTCGATCGGCAGGATGACCTAGACGGCCTTGAAGAGGAGCGTGATATTGCACAGGCCCGTTCCGCATTCTATCAGCAATAGGCCAGGCGATAACAAAGCAGAGAAGTGTGGGCCAAGACATACAACGTCGGCGATCTCGTCTTACGTCTCCCAGAGAAGAAGAAGTACAAGCTCAAACCAAAATGGGAGGGCCCCTTCATCATACATGAAATTCTCATAGGAGGAGCCTATCTATCGCCTTCGTAATGCATCGGATAATCAACTTGAGCCGAATCCATGGAACGCTGATCGGCTCCGATGGTTCTACGCATAGTTCGGCTGCCTCCTTTTCTATGATTCTTTGACTAGGCTCCTTTTTTCTCCTCTTCTATTTTATTTTTCCTTTTTATATCACAGGGTATATTCGAATCTACCGAACTGTTAGGGGTACACATCTTTAAATGTATACACCCCATTATAACTGGGGGCTTCATTGACAAAGCTTATTACCAAAAGCTTGTTGCTTCCATTACTTACGTCGTTCGCTCTATGATACGTCCATTTTGCATCATGCTTTTCAAAATATCAATATTTATTACACTATGGGTTGTTATTACACATTATATCTCAATACTTATGGCTATTCTCTCTTATTTTACAAGGTTTACCATGAAGAGGGGGAATGCCGGCAGCTGGAATTCCGGCTGGAAAAGGAGCAAACGTTGGAAACCTATTCTGCACAACTCCAAAAGTCCTGAAACTCCACGAAACATCTTTTTGGATTTAATAAGAATTTTTGAGCGAAAGAAATACACCAGGGGGCCCACACCCTGTCGAGGAGAGAGGAGGGCGCGCCCCCCTTATAGGGCACGCCCCTATCTCCTGGGCCCCCTGGTGGGCCTCCTGCGTCCATCTTCTGCTTATTAGAGCTTTTACCCTGGAAAAAATCGTGGGCAAGCTTACGAGACGAAACTCCGCTGCCACGAGGCGGAACCTTGGCGGAATCAATCTAGGGCTCTGGCGGAGCTGTTCTGCCGGGGAAACTTCCCTCCGGGAGGGGGAAATCATCACCAACGTCATCACCAATGATCCTCTCATCGGGAGGGGGTCAATCTCCATCAACATCTTCACCAGCACCATCTCCTATCAAAACCCTAGTTCATCTCTTGTATCCAATCGTGTATCAAAACCACAAATTGGTACCTGTGGGTTGCTAGTAGTGTTGATTACTCCTTGTAGTTGATGCTAATTGGTTTACTTGGTGGAAGATCATATGTTCAGATCCTTTATGCATATTATTACTCCTCTGATTATGAACATGAATATGCTTTGTGAGTAGTTACGTTTGTTCCTGAGGACATGGGTGAAGTCTTGCTATTAGTAGTCATGTGAATTTGGTATTCATTCGATATTTTGATGAGATGTATGTTATCTTTCCCTCTAGTGGTGTTATGTGAACGTCGACTACATGACACTTCACCATTATTTGGGCCTAGAGGAAGGCATGGGGAAGTAATAAGTAGATGATGGGTTGCTAGAGTGACAGAATCTTAAACCCTAGTTTATCCGTTGCTTCGTTAGGGGCTGATATGGATCCATATGTTTAATGCTGTGGTTAGATTTACCTTAATACTTCTTTTGTAGTTGCGGACGCTTGCAATAGGGGTTAATCATAAGTGGGATGTTTGTCCAAGTTAGGGCAGTACCCAAGTACTGGTCCACCCACATATCAAATTATCAAAGTACCGAACGCAAATCATATGAATGTGATGAAAACTAGCTTGACGATAATTCCCAATGTGTCCTCGTGAGCTCCTTTCTCATTATTAGAAATTGTCCAGGCTTATCCTTTGCTACATAAAGGATTGGGCCACCTTGCTGCACTTTACTTACTTTATTTACTTGTTACTCGTTACTCTTTATCTTATCACAAAACTATCTATCACCTACAATTTCAGTGGTTGCAGAGAAAACCTTACTGAAAACCGCTTATCATTTCCTTCTGCTCCACGTTGGGTTCGACACTCTTACTTATCGAAAGGACTACGATTGATCCCCTATACTTGTGGGTCATCAAGACTCTTTTCTGGCGCCGTTGCCGGGGAGAGTAGCGCTTTTGGTGAGTGGAACTTGGTAAGGAAACATTTATATAGTGTGCTGAAATTTTCTGTTACTTGTCTCTATGGAAACTAATCCTTTGAGGGGTTTGTTTGGGGTATCTTCACCCCAACCAGAAGATCAAAGAGTTGCTCCTCAACCTAATGAACTTGATGAAAATATTTAGTTTGAGATTCCTTTGGGTATGATAGAAAAACTGCTAGCTAATCCATTTGCAGGAGATGGAACATTGCATCCCGATTTACACCTTATCTTTGTGGATGATGTTTGTGGATTATTTAAGCTTGTAGGTATTCCCGTTGATGTTGTCAAAAGGAAGGTCTTCCCTTTATCTTTGAAGGGAGATGCATTGACATGGTATAGGCTATGTGATGATACGAGATCTTGGAATTATAAGCGATTGAAGTTGGAATTTCACCAGAAGTTCTATCCTATGCATCTTGATCATCGTGATCGTAATTACATATATAATTTCTGGCCTCGCGAAGGAGAAAGCATCGCTCAAGCTTGGAGGAGGCTTAAGTCAATGTTATATTCATGCCCCAATCATGAGCTCTCTCGGGAAATGATTATTCAGAATTTTTATGCTCGTCTTTCTCTTGATAATCGCAACCTGCTCGATACTTCCTCTGCTAGTTCTTATATGCTGAAGACTATTGATTTCAAATGGGACTTATTGGAAAGAAATAAACGCAACTCTGAAGATTGGGGTTCCGACGATGGTAAGGAGTCAAGTATGACACCTAAGTTCGATTGTGTTAAATCTTTTATGGATACCGATGCTTTCCGTGGATTTAGCTCTAAGTATGGACTTGACTCTGAGATAGTAGCTTCTTTCTGTGAATATTTTGCTACTCACGTTGATCTCCCTAAAGAGAAGTGGTTTAAATATAATCCTCCTGTTGAAGTGAAAGTAGTTGCACCTATTACAGTCGAAGAAAAGACTATTACCTATAGTGATCCTATTGTTCCTACTGCTTATGTTGAAAAACCTCCTTTTCCTGTTAGGATAAAGGATCATGCTAAAGCTTCGACTGTTGTTCGTAAGAGTAATACTAGGAATTATACACCTCCTGAGCAAATTAATGTTGAGCCTAGTATTGCTATGGTTAAAGATCTCTTGGATGAGGATTTAGATGGGCATGTTATTTCTTTCTGTGGTGAGACTGCCAATATTGCTAGAACTGATACTAAGACACGTAGACCTGTCGTAGGCATGCCTGTTATTTCTGTTAAAATAGGAGATCATTGTTATCATGGCTTATGTGATATGGGTTCTAGTGCTAGTGCAATACCTTATACTTTATATCAAGAAATTATGCATGACATTGCACCCATTGAATTAGAAGACATTGATGTTACTATCAAGCTTGCTAATAGGGATACCATTAAACCCTTTGGGATTGTTAGAGATGTTGAAGTTTTGTGTGGGAAGGTTAAATACCCTGCTGATTTTCTTGTTCTTGGTTCCCCAAAAGATGATTTTTGTCCCATTATTTTTGGTAGACCCTTCTTGAATACGGCTAGTGCTAAGATTAATTGTGAAAAGAATACTGTCACTGTTGGCATAGATGGTATGTCTCATGAGTTTAATTTTGCTAAGTTTAGTAGACAACCTCGTGATAGGGAACCACCTAGCAAGGATGAAATTATTGGTCTTGCTTCCATTGCTGTTCCTCCAACTGATCCGTTAGAACAATATTTGCTAGACCATGAAAACGATATGTTTATGAAGGAAAGGGAGGAAATAGATGAAGTGTTCCTTAAACAGAAACCTGTGCTGAAACATAACCTTCCCGTTGAAATTCTTAGGGATCCCCCTCCACCCAAGGGTGATCCCGTGTTTGAACTCAAACCATTACCTGATAATCTTAAGTATGCTTATCTTGATGAAAAAGAAATATATCCTGTTATTATTAGTGCTAACCTTTCAGAGAAAGAAGAAGAAAGATTATTGAAAACTCTGAAGAAGCACCGAGCAGCTATTGGATATACTCTGGATGATCTTAAGGGCATTAGTCCCACATTATGCCAACACAAAATTACAGTGGAGAAAGATTCCAAACCAGTTAGAGATCCTCAAAGACGATTAAATCCCAAGATCAAGGAAGTGGTAAGAAAGGAGATACTAAAGCTCCTTGAGGCAGGTATTATTCATCCCGTTGCTGATAGTGAATGGGTAAGCCCTGTCCATTGTGTTCCTAAAAAGGGAGGTATTACCATTGTTCCTAATGATAAAGATGAATTGATCCCGCAAAGAATTATTACAAGTTATAGGATGGTAATTGATTTCCGTAAGTTAAATAAAGCTACTAAGAAAGATCATCACCCCTTACCTTTTATTGATCAAATGCTAGAAATACTATCCAAACACACACATTTCTGCTTTCTAGATGGTTATTCTGGTTTCTCTCAGATACCTGTGTCGGCGCAGGATCAATCTAAAACTACTTTTACTTGCCCTTTTGGTACTTTTGCTTATAGACGTATGCCTTTTGGTTTATGTAATGCACCTGCTACCTTTCAAAGATGCATGATGGCTATATTCTCTGATTTTTGTGAAAAGATTTGTGAGGTATTCATGGATGACTTTTCCGTTTATGGATCCTCTTTTGATGATTGTTTGAGCAACCTTGATCGAGTTTTGCAGAGATGCGAAGACACTAGTCTCGTCCTGAATTGGGAAAAGTGTCACTTTATGGTTAATTAAGGCATTGTCTTGGGGCACAAGATCTCCGGGAGAGGTATTGAAGTTGATAAAGCCAAAGTTGATGCTATTGAAAAGATGCCATGTCCCAAGGACATAAAAGGTATAAGAAGTTTCCTCGGTCATGCCGGTTTTTATAGGAGGTTCATTAAGGACTTTTCTAAAATCTCTAGGCCTCTGACTAATTCATTGCAAAAAGATATTCCTTTTGTCTTTGATGAGGATTGTGTAGAAGCATTTGAAATACTTAAGAAAGCTTCGATCACTTCACCTATTGTTCAGCCACCTGATTGGGATTTACCTTTTGAAATTATGTGCGATGCTAGTGATTATGCTGTAGGTGCTGTTCTAGGGCAAAGAGTCAATAAGAAATTGAATGTTATCCAGTATGCTAGTAAGACTCTTGATACTGCCTAGAGAAATTATGCTACTACTGAAAAAGAGTTCTTAGCAGTTGTGTTTGCATGTGATAAGTTTAGACCTTATATTGTTGATTCCAAAGTTACTATTCACACTGATCATGCTGCTATTAAATATCTTATGGAAAAGAAAGATGCTAAGCCTAGACTCATTAGATGGGTTCTCTTGCTCCAAGAATTTGACTTGCATATTATTGATAGAAAGGGAGCTGAGAACCCCGTTGCAGATAACTTGTCTAGGTTAGAGAATGTTCTTGATGACCCACTGCCTATTAATGATAGCTTCCCTGATGAACAATTAGCGGTCGTTAATGCTTCTCGTACTGCTCCTTGGTATGCTGATTATGCTAATTACATTGTTGCTAAATTTATACCGCCTAGTTTCACATACCAGCAAAAGAAAAAGTTCTTTTATGATTTAAGACATTACTTCTGGGATGATCCACACCTTTATAAAGAAGGAGTAGATGGTGTTATTAGATGTTGTGTGCCTGAGCATGAACAGGAACATATCCTACACAAGTGTCACTCTGAATCTTATGGAGGACACCACGCTGGAGATAGAACTGCACACAAGGTACTACAATCTGGTTTTTATTGGCCTACTCTCTTCAAAGATGCTCGTAAGTTTGTCTTATCTTGTGATGAATGCCAAAGAATAGGTACCATTAGTAGACGTCAATAAATGCCTATGAATTACTCTCTTGTTATTGAACCGTTTGATGTTTGGGGCTTGGATTATATGGGACCTTTTCCTGCCTCCAATGGTTATACACATATTTTAGTTGCTATTGATTATGTTACTAAGTGGGTAGAAGTTATTCCAACTAGTAGTGCTGATCATAACACTTCTATTAAAATGCTTAAAGAAGTTATTTTTCCGAGGTTTGGAGTCCCTAGATATCTTATGACTGATGGTGGTTCACATTTTATTCATGGTGCTTTCCGTAAGATGCTTGCTAAGTATGATGTCAATCATAGAATCTCATCTCCTTATCATCCGCAGTCTAGTGGTCAAGTAGAGTTGAGCAATGGAGAGCTCAAATTAATTTTGCAAAAGACTGTGAATCGATCTAGAAAGAATTGGTCCAAAAAACTTGATGATGCATTATGGGCCTATAGAACTGCATACAAAAATCCTATGGGCATGTCTCCATATAAGATGGTTTATGGAAAAGCGTGTCATTTACCTCTTGAACTTGAACATATGGCATATTGGACTATTAAAGAGCTCAACTATGACTTCAAACTTGCCGGTGAGAAGAGGTTATTTGATATTAGCTCACTTGATGAATGGAGAACCCAAGCATATGAGAATGCCAAGCTATTCAAAGAAAAAGTCAAACGCTGGCATGATAAGAGGATACAAAAGTGTGAGTTTAACGTAGGAGATTATGTGTTATTATTCAACTCTCGTTTAAGATTTTTTGCAGGAAAACTTCTCTCAAAATGGGAAGGTCCTTACGTTATCGAGGCGGTCTATCGTTCTGGTGACATAAAAATCAACAACTTCGAAGGCACAAGTCTAAGGGTGGTAAACGGTCAAAGAATTAAACATTATATTTCAGGTAATCCTATCAATGTTGAAACTAATATTATTGAAACCATAACCCCGGAGGAATACATAAGGGACACTTTCCAGAACGTTCTAGACTCCGAAAAGGAATAGGTATGTGGTACGGTAAGTAAACCGACTCCAAAACAACTCCGATGGCAATTTTTATCAGTTTTGGAATATTTAAGAATTTTAGGAAGAAAGAAGTAGTCCAAAAGGGACACGAGGCCCCCACGAGAGTGGAGGGCGCCCCCCCTACTGGGCGCGCCCCCCTGTCTCGTGGGCACCTCGTGTGCCTCCCGGACTCCGTTTCTTGCACATTACGTATTTTGGTCGATAAAAATTCATTATATATACTCCCCAAGGTTTTGACCACCGTATCACGCAAATATCCTCTGTTTTCGTTTCGAGTTGTTTCCGTTGCAGATCTAGAGCACCATGACTTCACCCTCCTCCAACAACGAAGACAAGGATGCTTGGCTATTGAAGATAGAGCTGAAAAGAGAAGAGCTAGAAGAGATCAACAAGGATGAAGGGATCAAGAAGGCCATGGAGGTCCAAGCTCCGGCGGTGAAAGAAGAAGACATCCCTCAACCTTTACCTAACCTCTTTACTCCAACAGAGATTGAAGCTTTCAAGATGATTGAGTTAGCTCGCATACAGAACAAGTATCTCACACGGGAGAATATTTTGTTGAAGGATCATATTGCTGGGCTCAAGGGCATTATCCGCAAGTTGGAGGAGCTTTTAAGCTCAATGTGCGATTAGCCACCGTCATCATCACCGCCTCCATCACCACTTCCGAAGAAAGAGACATAATCACATGGGTATGGGCACTCCCCTTGGCAATTGCCAAGCTTGGGGGAGGTGCCCCGGTATCGTATCACCATCACACTCCTATCTTTTCTGCTTTATTTAGTTCAATCCTTTTAGTAGTATCTTGATCTAGTAGTTCGAAGTTTTGATATCAAGTAGTTTTGAGTTTTGCATTGTGATCTCTTTTTGTAATCGAGTCCGTGAGCTATCTATAATAAAGATTAGTGTTGAGTCAAGGGCTTTGCTATGTTGCTATGATCTTGAGAAAGTAGAAAGAATAAAAGAGTTCATATTGATCTTAGGATAGTGATGACTTCACACATAGAAAATATGAGGCATAAAAACTGTTGAGAGTCGATAAACTTAGCCTTGGTCATCGTTGCAATTAATAGGAAGTGATAAGGAAAGAGGGGTTCACATATAAATATATTATCTTGGACACCTTTTATAATTGGGAGCACTCATTAAGTATGACATGCTAAAAGAGTTGACGTTGGACAAGGAAGACAACGTAATGGTTTATGTTTTCGGACATCTCAGTTAAAGTATATTGTCATTGACCTTCCAAACATGTTGAGCTTGCCTTTCCCCCTCATGCTAGCCAAATTCCTTGCACCAAGTAGAGATACTACTTGTGCTTCCAAATATCCTTAAACCCAGTTTGGCCATGAGAGTCCACCATACCTACCTATGGATTGAGTAAGATTCTTCAAGTAATTTGTCATGTTGCAAGCAATAAAAAATTGCTATCTAAATATGTATGACTTATTAGTGCAGAGAAAATAACCTACGTACGAACTTGTTGTGGAAGTAATAAAAGCGACAGACTGCATAATAAAGGTCCACATACAAGGGGCAATATAAAGTGACGTTCTTTTGCATTAAGATTTTGTGCATAAACCCTAAACGCACATGACAACCTCTGCTTCCCTCTGCGAAGGGCCTATCTTTTACTTTATGTTTTTCTTTATGCTTGAGTCGAGGTGATCCTCACCTTTCCCTTTTTCATTTTATCCTTTGGCAAGCTCCTTGTGTTTGAAAGATCATGATATATATATCCAATTGGATGTAAGTTAGCATGGGCTATTATTGTTGACATCACCTAAAGGTGAAGACGTTGGGAGGCAACACAATAAGCCCCCTATCTTTCTCAGTGTCCGGCTGAAACTCCATAACCACAAGTATTGCGTGAGTGTTAGCAATTATAGAAGACTACATGATAGTTGAGTATGTGAACTTGCTGAAAAGCTCTATTGTTGACTCTTTCTGATGTTATGATAAATTGAAATTGCTTCAATGACTGAGATTATAGTTTGTTAGTTCCCAATGAATTTTTTGAACCATACTTGACATTGTGAATTGTTTGTTACTTGAGCATAAGAAATCATATGATAAAATCTATATATGTTGCTGTTATAAGAAGTAGCGGTGTGGCCCGCTCGATGCGCGGGCTAGAACTTTAGAAAGTTTAATAATGAGAACATATTATTTGTTTTTTCTAAAAAAATTGATACATGGAGTGAGTTTAGATTGATATATGCATACATAACTTAGATTGGTCCATTGGTCACTTTTACTAAGTTACTTGAACATGAAATTGCCAAATTTATAGTTTGTGTCCTAGTCAGTGCTATTGACTTGTACATGATATTATATTTTTAACTTTAACTATCTGCAAGATAAATATTAGTATTTTGAACTACCTTTGAGACCACAAACAAATCAATATTCATACGGGATAGACATGTGGTGTAGCATTCAAGTGTAACTTTTTGACATGTCACCCATCTTTGCGAAAAGACATATATAGACATATAGTACATACACAAATTTAATTAGGGTCTGATATTTTTTGTAAGTTTCAGAAATAATACTATCCGATGTTTGGACTGTATAGAGGTGCATCAAGTCAACCTTTGCCATAGGCCCATATATGGAGCAGCAAATCCCTCACAACAAAAATTGCAATAGTGTTGATGTAGTTTTGTTGTTATGATTTAGCAGTTAATAGATTCATCAAATTGCATTTTGCTTACATTTTGACAAATCTTGTAGCATTGTGCCTTTTGTTTTTGTGGTTCAGCATTGCGTGATGTTACAAGGGAATGTTAAGTTAAGGTCCTTGCGAGTAATGTTGATATGTTGTTTTGGAAATATTGTAATTATTTTGAAGTCCACATATATTTTCGTGTCAACTATCTTCTGTGCTAAGTTTCTATAAATTAGTCCTGCAAATTAAATTTTAAATATTCTTCCTTTTGTTGGTTTTTTTAAAGTATTATTTTATTTTGAATTTGGCATATGATTTTAGTATCCTAATATAATTGGTCCTCATGAATAATTTCGTGGTCAAAGTTCTAGAGCGAACTTCAGAAAAGCTTCAAGGCGTAACCTTCTGAGTAAATCAATAACTCTACTATGAATCCATTTAGCATTTTCTCCAGGACATAAATAAGTGGTGAGGGAGTCCTGGACTAGGGGTTGTCCGGATAGCCGAACTATCATCATCGGCCGGACTCCAAGACTATGAAGATACAAGATTGAAGACTTCGTCCCGTGTCTGGATGGGACTTTCCTTGGCGTGGAAGGCAAGCTTGGCAATACGGATATGTAGATCTCCTACCATTGTAACCAACTCTGTGTAATCCTAGCCCTCTCTGGAGTCTATATAAACCGGAGGGTTTTAGTCCATAGGACGAACAACAATCATACCATAGGCTAGCTTCTAGGGTTTAGCCTCCTTGATCTCGTGGTAGATCCACTCTTGTACTACCCATATCATGAATATCAATCAAGTAGGAGTAGGGTTTTACCTCCATCGAGAGGGCCCGAACCTGGGTAAAAACATCGTGTCCCTTGTCTCCTGTTACCATCCGCCTAGACGCATAGTTCGGGACCCCCTACCCGAGATCCACCGGTTTTGACACCGACATTGGTGCTTTCATTGAGAGTTCCTCTGTGCCGTCGCAATCAGGAAGGATGCCTCTTCCCGTCTTTAAAGACGGTACTATTGCCAAGGGAGCTTTGGCCACCGGCCAAACTGTCCGGCTAGGTGGTTTTCTTATGACCGCCTGTTCGGCCGCCGCTCCGACGATGACCTCTCGGGTCATCAAAAGCGATCTTCACGTCAACTCAGAATTCGCCGAGCAGCTAGATCCGATGGAGCTCTCCTCCATAAATGAGCTCTTGGATCGCTTCGCCGCCCTGGGAGTCGCTACAGACTACGATCAGATTGGGCTTAAAACCGATCTGAGAGAGATCAACTCTCTCCAGGCTACCCACCACGTTGCTGTGGTGGAGGAACAACGCGACGACCCTTCCTTCTATATTAAAGACCAGTTATGTCCGGATTCCGGATCCCTCCATGCCGGATTCCCGCAGAGGGACGGACATCAACCAAGTACTGAACCTAAAGTCAGGCAGCGGACCAAATTCGTTGGACGACATCCAGCAATCCAAGTTTCCAAATTCAGAAACTTCTCGGCCCTTGAGCCTCAAGTTGGTAGGGTTTCGGACTTAATTCCACCCGCCCACCCAAACATAAGCGATCTATATCAAATCCGGCAAGAGCCCGCTGAAACAGTGCATCATTACTGGGCCAGATTCCTCCTGGTTATGAACATGATAAAGGACTGCCGTGAGGAAAACGCAATCTCAATTTTCTGCAGCAATTGCACGGACAAGGGAATCTTGAACGCCGTAAGCCGTCGCGAAATTACACGCTTCGCCGACCTGGCATCCATAGTACGAAAGTACTGTGCGATGGAGAGTATCTGGAAAACCGAAACTAAGTTTTGGGACAATCCGGCTCCGAACACAACCATAGTCCGAAACAAAAGGGTGCATCACGCTCAGGCACCCGGGACAAAAACCAAAAAGCAAAAACCCCATAAAGGGCACGGAACCGTACTGGAGGGATGGCTCAGCGGACCCTGTAAAATTCATAGTACAGAGGGCGCCACTCCAACACATAGCCTTCGAGCATGTTGGATACTGCGGTAGGTGGCCAAAAGTGGCAAAGAGCTTCTAGCCCCGGAGAACCACCCCAACAGTACCAGTACGGTATTAACAGTCTTTGAGACTTTCACATCAAATAATATGCGGAAATGAACAATCCGCAGCCTCGGCGAAGTCTACCAAGTAGCAACAACAAATCCATGGAGCGACACGGCTATCACCTTCAATGCCAGCGACGAACCTAAATTCCAAACAGCCCGAGCACCAGCCGCATTGGTCCTCAGTCCAATAGTGGACGGCGTTCGTCTTACCAAGGTGCTCATGGATGGCGGCAGCGGATTAAACCTCATCTACGAGGAAACACTTCGAAAAATGGAAATAGACTGGAGCCGCATTGAGCGAAGCAGCACAACCTTTAGAGGAATAATCCCTAGTCGGGAAGCACGCTGCACAGGAAAAATCACACTTGATGTGGTGTTTGGCTCGCCGGACAATTACAGGTCCGAGGAGGTCACGTTCCAAGTGGCCCCGTTCAGCAGCAGATATCACGCTTTATTAGGACGAGAGGCATTCACAATTTTCCAAGCCATACCCCATTATGGGTACATGAAGCTTAAAATGCCCGGGCCCAATGGAATCATCACTCTTGTTAGTGATCCGGACATAGCACTCTGCGCCGAAAACAAGACAGCCGCACTAGCCCTAGAGGCACTATCCAAAGCCCTAGCGGCAGAGGAACTCACTGCGCTGCGCTCCACGGTGAACAGGGACGATGTGATACTCGATAAGAGATCCAAGTCCACCTCTTTTAAACCAGTGGACGAAATAGTCAAATTCCAGGTCCATCCAACGGACCCCACAAAGACGGCCTCCATTGGGGCACAATTAAACCCTGATGTAGACGCCGCACTACGAGAATTCCTTCGGGAAAATTGGGACATCTTTGCCTGGCACCCTTCAGATATGCCAGGAATCCCACGCAGATTGGCAGAACACAGCGTAAACATCCTAAAAGGATTCAAGCCAGTCGAACAGGCTCTTCGGCGATTTTCTGAACCCAAAAGACATGCAGTGGGAGAGGAGCTAGCCAAACTATTAGAAGCCGGATTCATCAGAGACATCAAACATCCGGACTGACTAGCAAACCTGGTAATGGTACCAAAAAAGGACAAATCCTGGCG
Source organism: Triticum aestivum (assembly GCF_018294505.1). Classification (NCBI taxonomy): domain Eukaryota; kingdom Viridiplantae; phylum Streptophyta; class Magnoliopsida; order Poales; family Poaceae; genus Triticum; species Triticum aestivum. Next base: position 404,378,648 of record NC_057797.1, on the reverse strand, counting down.
CCTGTGTGTCGATTTTAAAGACCTTAACAAGGCCTGCCCAAAGGATCCTTTCCCCCTTCCCCGCATCGATCAAATCATCGATGCTACTGCAGGGCACGATTCATTGTGCTTCCTCAACGCATACTCCGACTACCATCAAATCAAGATGGCGGAGACAGATCAAGCCGCAACGGCATTCATTACTCCATACGGACCATTCTGCTTCAACACAATGCCCTTCGGACTCAAAAACGCCGGCGCAACATATCAGCGCATGATTCAGACATGTCTGGCTATCCAGATTGGCAAAACAGTGGAGGCATACGTAGACGACGTGTTCGTCAAGACCAATGTCAGGACCCCGACTCGATGCCACATAGGTCTAGCATGTAACACCTCATATCACTTTGCGGCCTCACGCACGGTATTCCCACGGGTGTCGCCTTACCTTTGCCCGGGACCGTTTGCGCCTTTTGGCTCACGTATATGATAGTGTCGCTAGCATCCATATGATAAAGAGCCCGGGCTGACATGACTAGTCGTAAACCCAAAGTGGCACAGACTTACAGGGACAGGCATCCATGACCCAGCTTCGAACGTGTCGGTCATCAGCAAATGGGTCCGGGCTGTAGCACTGGGCTAGCAGGACTCCGGTAAACCGGGCTGTAGCGGGCTAACAGGACTCCGGTACTCAAAGCGTGACATTTCCCCGAAGGGACAGACACAGGAACGAAGAAGGACACATGCCGGCCAGCCTAAGTGTTCCGGAGCAGTAGCAAGCTACCATGGCTCAGTGAAACACTAGGAGACATTTCCCGGTAAGAGAGGCTACTAAAGATAAACAACTAGATGGTCAGATCCCACACATACCAAGCATTTCAATAACATACACACAATATGCTCGATATGTGCAATACAACATGGCATCACAAAATGGCTCTACGACTCAAGTAGTTTATTCAATAGGCTCCGAGGAGCGAGATATTACAAACATGGGTCTCACGACCCAACAATCAGAGCATACAAGTCAAAACACAAGCGGAAGCTATCATGTCTGAGTACAGACATCTATAAATGAAAAAGGCTGAGAAGCCTGACTATCTATCAGATCCTGCCGAGGGCACAAGATCGTAGCTGAGGTATCAAGCTAAACGTCGAAGTCCAAGCGGAACTACTAGTGAGACTGAAGTCTCTCTGCAAAACATAAAATAGGCAAACGTGAGTACAAATGTACCCAGCAAGACTTACATCAGATCTATCTACATATGCATCATTATCAACAAAGGGGATGGTGGAGTTTGACTGCAGCAAGCCAGCTTTGACTCGGTGGCTATCCTAAACTACGACTGCAAACAACTCTTTTGAGGTGGCGCACACGAGTCCACATATTCACCAACCAATACACCACTATGGATCCGCTCCTGTCTCCCTACGAGAACGCCATCCATAGCACTCACGCTTATCTTGCGTATTTTAGAGTATCCACTTTCACTTGTCTATGAACTGATATAAGCAACCCAGAGGTCCTTTTCCGTGGACACGGCTATTCGAATAGATGATGTTAACCCTGCAGGGGTGTACTTCTTCACACACGCTCTCACCACTTACCGCCGTTTACACGACATGTACTCGGCAACCTTCAAGCGGAAGCCCAACGTGGGTGTCGGCCACGACCTACCTAATCACCTAAGTCTCTAGTCCAGGTTTATCGCCTATTCGGGTTCCATCCATGAGGAGATCCGGCCGGAGTTTCGCTCACAGCCCCAAACGATGTGAACAGGGTTCCCGAGACACCAAACGGGCGCCCGGTACACCGTGCCACGTGCCTACCGCATCACAGCCCACCCCTACGGTCAGCGCTGCCCACGGCCTCCAGCATACTACAAACACCAGAAACTACTTGCAACTCCTGGACAGAGGACAAGGGTGGTCAAGAAGCCGAGAGGGTCCATTGGTTTCGGGCCCAATGCGTGGTAGTAGCTGAATCATGGATCACCAACACAGAACTCAGTTCCTGAGGACGGCTGCAATGAGACAACCCACCATGTACTCCTACATGGCCTCTCACCGCTACCTTTACCAAATCGTGTTCACACGCTTAGCTCACACACCGTAGGACATGTTCACACACCTCTGATTCATCCCCGATGAATCAGACCTGACTCAACTCTAAGCAATAGCAGGCATGACAAACAAACATGAATGAGTAGGCACATCAGGGCTCAAACAACTCCTACTCATGCTAGTGGGTTTCATCTATTTACTGTGGCAATGACAGGTCATGCAAAGGATAAAGGGGTTCAGCTACCGCAGCAAGTAACAGATGAATCGGTGTTGTCCTAATGCAGTAAAAGAGAGCAGGAGCGAGAGAGTAGGATTGTATCGGAATGAACAAGGGGGTTTTGCTTGCCTGGCACTTCTGAAGATAACATTGAGTCTTCATCAGTGTCAACGATCACATCATCGGTATCGCGTCTATCGAGAGGGGACAAATACCGGCAACACAGAAAGGAACACAATCAATGCAATGCACAATATGATGCATGCTCATGACATGGCAAAATGAATGTGTTTTGGGCTAATGCAACTAGCAACAGATTAAATGAAGTTGGTTTGAATACAAGATTCAAATTCAAACTCCATATGTGATTATTTAAATGCCCTTTAATTGATTTGCCCTAAACAGTAGTGATAAGTTGTTCTAACATGCATGAAAACGGTACAGATGGATTCCTTGAATTTTTCTGATAATTTTTCATATATAATTTATTTAATTTGGAGTTACGGTTAATTTTCTATGAATTTTAGAAGTTTTAGTTATTTTCTGGAATTTCCTGAATATAATTAAATCCAGAAAATACTTATTGCGTCAGCCTGACATCATCATGACGTCAGCAGGTCAACAGGGCGCCTCCAGGTCAAACCTGACCAGTGGGGTCCACTGGTCAGTGACACTGGGGTTAATCCCGTGTTGACCCGGGCTTTGACCCACTACGGGGCCCACTGTCAGCGGCTGGTGGGGTGGCTAATGGTGGGGATTAGCGCTAACTAAGCCGCCACGTCAGCCTCGCCGGGGTTCGGCTGGCGACGACCAAACCGCGCGGCGGTGCTTCGCCGGAATGGGCTACAGGCGGCGGGAAAGCGCGCGGAGACCACCGGGGCGTAGCCCGTGCTCGTGCGCATCTAGGGGGGCCAACGGGAGGTGCGGGGGTGGCCGGGGTTCGCCGGAATGGAGCCCGAGGCGGCGCCGGAGTTCGGTGAGTGCGGGGCTGGCGCTGTGGTGCACGGGAGGGCGAGTTAGGATAGGCGTTAGACTCCTGGTGGCTTCCTGAGTGCGGTGACACGCTCCGAGACGAGCTCAAGCGGCTGTAGTGACGGCGGTGACGAGGTCAGCGGCGGCCGGAGTTCGGCCGCGGCGGAGCTATGGCCTAGAGCTCGCAAACGCGAGGGGAGAGAGAGGGGTTCTGCACGGGGGCTCACCGCGGAGCTGTAGGGAGGGTTAGTGGGCTTGGGGGCGGCCGGAGTGCAGCGAATCGACGGCGACGACCTCCGGTGGCCGAGGAGGGGAACGGCGACGTGGGCGGCGATGCAGGGCGTCCGGGGCCTCGTGGCTTGGTGGAGAGGAAGACGACGTCGTGGCGGAGCTCGGAAGCGCGTCAGAGAGGAGAGGGGGTGGCTGTGGTCATGGCTACGGCGAGCGGCGCTCCCAGGTGCATTCGGTGACGAGAGGGAGGGAGAACAGAGGAGGAGGAGGAGGTCCAGAGAGGGAGAGGCGGTCGAGGGGGGTCGAGGCCGACTCCGTGGCGTCGCGAGGGAGTCGGGGAGGCTGCCACGGCGAAGCAGGAGGTGGCCGGCGCTCTTCGGGCGCGCGCCACGCCTCGCCTCTGCCTACTGGCAGAGGAAGAAGAGGACAAGGGGAAAGGTGGGCTGGGCCGGCTGGGGGGGGAGCTGGGCCAGGCAGGTAAGCAGGTAAGTGGCCCAGGTGGCCTCTTCTCTCTCTTTCTATTTCTGTTTTATATTTCTGTTTTCTATTTTGTTCTGTTTTGTTTTAGTTTAGTAAAATACTAAACCATTTTAATAAATTCTGTAGTTTATTATGTGGTTTGCTAAAATATATACAAAGCCACTCACAAACTTCCAGAATTATTTGGAGTCATATTTAATATATATTAAATATAAATCCAAAGAAAATAGTTATTGGATTAATTCAAATGGCCAAAATAAATATCTCTGTGACTCCAAAAATATTGGTTTAAATTTTACCTCTCACCAATATTTCCATGGAATAACAGGAACATTTTCTTGGACTCATTTGAGAAGATTTAATTGTTGGTTGTTTTTAGAGGTTTCTGAGGCTTTGAAAATTCCTCAATTCAATTTCATTTGAATTTAAACATGATGCTCACATGAGGCTAACCTAGAGCAATGCCTGAAGCTAGGGATGTGACAACTCACCCCCACTAAACAAGAATCTCGTCTCGAGATTCAAGCGTAGGGTAAGGTGAAGGGGAACGCAACTAGTACAATCTTCACGATCCAGGTTGCACTTCAGTTGAACGTTGATTCGATCACCATCATTGTCTTGAAGTCTTGCTCTGAGAACTCCAACTAACATAACAACGAGAGGGGAAGGGGACTCTAGAAGGACTGATCTTTTCGAAGATCGAACAACTCAGGATTAACTCACGGAATGAGACATAGGACCATCTCTCGGGTTGAGACACGAGATACACATCAAGAGGGGTGGAAAAAAACGGATGACGAAGGTTCACTAGGTGGACAACAATTCCACACTTAAGAAGGTGGTAATCGGTTGTCAACGTAGCGAGGAGTTGAGTTGCCATGATACCACAACGAGACACCTTCGGAACCGTGACTCGTAGATATCTCCCCTTAAGTGGCAAAAGAATTACCTTTGATTCAGAGATCATTGAAACTCTTTATACCAACTTAAGGCAATCATAATCGATCATTTAGAGGGGTTCGATAGAATGGCATACTCAAACTTGGATGATGTGGATTACCTTGTTGAAGACAACGTAATGGATGAATTTTGCTTATCACCGGAAATGGAAGAGACCCATGGTAGAATGGCACATTGGCGGTGCAAGCTGGGAACAAAATGCAAATGCTGGGAATGATTCTGGTAACTGGGGAAGAACCCAACAATAGAGAGTGAATTCACTGTTGAAGTGGTTATAGCATAACCGAGGAAATCTGGGGCAATCCCAGCTAGTGCCGATGATAAGACGTAGCGCTTGTGCGTGCTCTCAAGAACTTGAGCATTTCCACAATCATCACGGTTTTATCAACAACCGCGTCAAGGGTGCTGACAACACAACATACTACCATGATGAATAGCGATGGACGATGCAGATGCGAAGGAGGATAACACTTTCTCAGATTTCACCTTAGCGAGGCCAAGCAAATAAAATCTAGATGATCGACCGAGAGACATTTAGCACTCCGCTTCTAATGTTCTCCTTGATGTGCTAGTATAACCCATTCATAGATATGGTTTGATATCTAAAACATCAAGTAAAAGGTCGGACTTCGGGAACACAAAAATCCATAGGGGCAACTAGGGAGTAAATCCTACGAAATCCCTAGGGGGGAGTGGCCAACTTCTTCAATCAAGATACTACAATAATAGGTCTTCCGGCTGGGTGTGTTGGCCATGACATCCACTTTATCGGTTATTGCGAGACCAATATTACAGTTCTTGGGAAATGTTCCAAACCATCATATCTGCCTGAGATTCAGATCTGGTTGGTGTCAGGATATTCCAGACTCATCGAGTCTAGGAAGAAAAACGAAAGTTTGCAACACAAATCGACGAGATGACGTTGCGGGATTCTCGGGAGATGAACTACGATAGCAAGCTCCAAAACATGAGCTGGTTCTGCTACAAACATGTGAACACGCTGTCCCAGACAAACATGACCACGTGGTAGTCTTATAATAAAACACTACCGAGTTCTGGTTGGGAACCATAATCGAGGATATGGAAGTCTTGTGCATGACCTAGGATTAGCACATCAACTCCTTTTCCGTGAACAAAACAATCAGTGGCTTGGTGTGCTAGGGTATACATATGGAATGGAGGTTGCAAGTCTCCGAACCACAGAATTCTTCGCACGTGTGCATGACTGATTTAGAATGGTTCCAAGAAAACAACATTGACTTTCTCGAATCCACGGCGGCAACTTGCATCAGATGCACATGAATTAAAGGAAGTCACTACCTTCATCCAAACATATGCTTCATGAGCTAGCATGAACAAATGCTCTCAAAAATTTCCAACACTAGCTTAATGTTCAACAAAATTATGGAGGAGATAAGGATGTTGTCAATGGGCTCAACAACAATTCATCTAGGTTTCCTTTTAAAAGGAATTCCATAGTTAAGTGAACACGGTGATAGCATTGGTCAGACCAAAGATATAATGGTGTATGTTCGAGGAATCAACCACGAGTAAGACAACATTACGAATATCGTTGGTTCTGATTTGATTTGACGATAGCCCACACTCAAATCAAAGGATTGATAAGACAATAGATCCAGCAACTGATCACAGGGACCAATCGATGAAGATATCATCTTTCTTCAACACACACTACACAAGAATATCCCTTTGGAACGAACTAAGTCAGGCAAGCTTTTATCTTCCAACTCTCCAAGTCGTTGTCTAACTTAACCAACTAGCTCAGGGATATCCAACACAGATTCTTGGAGAAGGATGGTTCACAAAAACCAACTTGATCACGAGCTCAACATAGCGGTCAGGTGACAACCTGGTAATACTTCTGAGAAGATATTCAGAGAATCACGAGCCACCGGTATGTTACTAAGCTCGAGAACAATCTTGCTTTTCAGGGCAAGACGATATGATCAATAGAGTAAGAATTTGAAATAATCCTAACTCATCGATCGAGGAGTGAACCAGGAGAATGGACTAGGTAGCACGATCAATCTTAGAATGATGATTCAATAACCAACACACTAAGAATGAAATTATTGTCCTTTAACTACCAAGCAACGAGGTTGCTGGGAGTATTGATTTCACACATCACAATTCATTTGTTGGTATTCCGGTTACGATAACACAGGAACCGAGGAATGAACAGTGATGGCAAGAAGTATCACTGTACCAAGAGTTCATAGGATGGTGTGCAATTCCTATAACAATCTCGATATAAAATATGTAATACTCCAAGGTAGAGCAGAACAAAAGCTGGATTAGCAATTTGATCTGCGGAGCACAACTTCTTTGACCCAATCCTGGATATGGGTGAGGTACTGGAGTTTGTTTCTCCTAGTCATTCCGGAATAGAATGGCTTGACAGACCACAAGAGTCATAGGCATCGATGAACGAACGCACGCATACTCTTGACTATCAGTTGATAGACGAGGGTCAGAATGCAACTAAAGAGAACAACTCAAAGGAACATATAACTTTCTGAGTTGTGGATGCATAGATTAGTATGTCGAACCAAGTTCAACATATTTCTTCCGGATAACCCATGCAGAAAGGTAGAACTGGCAGAGTCACGATTTATGAATGGAGAACTCATCAAGAATAATCCTGTTGTGATATTTCAGTTCAACGAGGAACTTCTGCCATAAGTAGTTCATGGTATTTGGAAGAAGAAGATACCACGGACTTTAAGGACTATCGCAAAGGTTACTAATATCCTAAAGGAACTAGCAAACACTATCAACATGAAATAAGTAGAGTGAATCTCGGGTTCAAAGCCCAAGGAGTAGAATACCTACTACTAAGTGGCATCACGGGATGCTTTCGAGAATAAAAGCCAGAATCATCACACTGGGACACAAAACATTGCTAGATTACTAGGTGACTCCCTAAAACACCTAGGGTCATAATAATAGCTCCAACATATATGTCAAGGCAATAATTTACCTCAACTCACCGATTAGTGTGGTTAATCTGGCCCAAAGGAACATCGGAATGGGAGGAAGGAATTTTGCAAATGCTTTAGACTATTCAGAAACGTGGGGTGACTCGGACAGCATAACGGCTGTAAATGCTAGAAAAGATTTGAGACATTCACAAAAATGGTGGCATAACCACTCAAAGGCACAATATCAAGGTTTCGAGATCAACAATTTAACATACGGAAGTAATAGGAACTGAAACGAGGCTTAAGTCCAACAATTCTATAGGTCTACGGATTGGTAACACGTGATCCTAATAGAAAGAAGAGATAGCCTAGTTCTTAATCCCCGCAGGAAAGATAAGATGACTCAGATCAGAAGGGCATGAGGTATAAGGAGTAAAAAGAGCCTTACGTTCCATCCCACAATCAATTCCCTTATATAACTAAAGAATTTCTAGACTCAACTTCGACCAGTTTGGCTTGGTAATCCTACAGGCAGTCAAGCTCTGATACCAACGCTGTCAGGACCCCGACTCGATGCCACATAGGTCTAGCATGTAACACCTCATATCACTTTGCGGCCTCACGCACGGTATTCCCACGGGTGTCGCCTTACCTTTGCCCGGGACCGTTTGCGTCTTTTGGCACACGTATATGATAGTGTCGCTAGCACCCATATGATAAGGAGCCCGGGCTGACATGGCTAGTCGTAAACCCAAAGTGGCACAGACTTACAGGGACAGGCATCCATGACCCAGCATCGAACGTGTCGGTCATCAGCGAGTGAATCCAGGCTGTAGCACTGGGCTAGCAGGACTCCGGTAAACCGGGCTGTAGCGGGCTAACAGGACTCCGGTATTCATCGCGTGACATTTCCCCGAAGGGACAGACACAGGAACGAAGAAGGACACATGCCGGCCAGCCTAAGTGTTCCGGAGCAGTAGCAAGCTACCATGGCTCAGTGGAAACACTAGGAGACATTTCCCGGTAAGAGAGGCTACTAAAGATAAACAACTAGATGGTCAGATCCCACACATACCAAGCATTTCAATAACATACACACAATATGCTCGATATGTGCAATACAACATGGCATCACAAAATGACTCTACGACTCAAGTAATTATAATCAATAGGCTCCGAGGAGCGAGACATTACAAACATGGGTCTCACGACCCAACAATCAGAGCATACAAGTCAAAGCACAAGCGGAAGCTATCATGTCTGAGTACAGACATCTATAAATGAAAAAGGCTGAGAAGCCTGACTATCTATCAGATCCTGCCGAGGGCACAAGATCGTAGCTGAGGTATCAAGCTAAACGTCGAAGTCCACGTGGAACTACTAGTGAGACTGAAGTCTCTCTGCAAAAACATAAAATAGGCAAACGTGAGTACAAATGTACCCAGCAAGACTTACATCAGAACTAACTACATATGCATCATTATCAACAAAGGGGTGGTGGGGTTTAACTGCAGCAAGCCAGCTTTGACTCGGTGGCTATCCTAAACTACGACTGCAATGTAACTCTTTTGAGGTGGCGCACACGAGTCCACATATTCACCATATCAATACACCACCATGGAACCGCTCCCGTCTCCCTACGAGAACGCCATCCATAGCACTCACGCTTATCTTGCGTATTTTAGAGTATCCACTTTCACTTGTCTATGAACTGATATAAGCAACCCAGAAGTCCTTTACCGTGGACACGGCTATTCGAATAGATGATGTTAACCCTGCAGGGGTGTACTTCTTCACACACGCTCTCACCACTTACCGCCGTTTACACGACATGTACTCGGCAACCTTCAAGCGGAAGCCCAACGTGGGTGTCGGCCACGGCCTGCCTAAACACTCAAGTCTCTAGTCTAGGTTTATCGCCTATTCGGGTTCCATCCATGAGGAGATCCGGCCGGAGTTTCGCTCACAGCCCCAAACGATGTGAACAGGGTTCCCGAGACACCAAACGGGCGCCCGGTACACCGTGCCACGTGCCTACCGCATCACAGCCCACCCCTACGGTCAGCGCTGCCCACGGCCTCCAGCATACTACAAACACCAGAAACTACTTGCAACTCCTGGACAGAGGACAAGGGTGATCAAGAAGCCGAGAGGGTCCATTGGTTTCGGGCCCAATGCGTGGTAGTAGCTGAATCATGGATCACAAACACAGAACTTAGTTCCTGAGGACGGCTGCAATGAGACAACCCACCATGTACTCCTACATGGCCTCTCACCGCTACCTTTACCAAATCGTGTTCACACACTTAGCTCTCACACAGTAGGACATGTTCACACGCCTGTGATTCATCCCCGATGAATCAGACCTGACTCAACTCTAAGCAATAGCAGGCATGACAAACAAACATGAATGAGTAGGCACATCAGGGCTCAAACAACTCCTACTCATGCTAGTGGGTTTCATCTATTTACTGTGGCAATGACAGGTCATGCAAAGGATAAAGGGGTTCAGCTACCGCAGCAAGTAACAGATGAATCGGTGTTGTCCTAATGCAGTAAAAGAGAGCAGGAGCGAGAGAGTAGGATTGTATCGGAATGAACAAGGGGGTTTTGCTTGCTTGGCACTTCTGAAGATAACATTGAGTCTTCATCAGTGTCAACGATCACATCATCGGTATCGCGTCTATCGAGAGGGGACAAATACCGGCAACACAGAAAGGAACACAATCAATGCAATGCACAATATGATGCATGCTCATGACATGGCAAAATGAATGTGTTTTGGGCTAATGCAACTAGCAACAGATTAAATGAAGTTGGTTTGAATACAAGATTCAAATTCAAACTCCATATGTGATTATTTAAATGCCCTTTAATTGATTTGCCCTAAACAGTAGTGATAATTTGTTCTAACATGCATGAAAACGGTACAGATGGATTCCTTGAATTTTTCTGATAATTTTTCATATATAATTTATTTAATTTGGAGTTACGGTTAATTTTCTATGAATTTTAGAAGTTTTAGTTATTTTCTGGAATTTCCTGAATATAATTAAATCCAGAAAATACTTATTGCGTCAGCCTGACATCATCATGACGTCAGCAGGTCAACAGGGCGCCTCCAGGTCAAACCTGACCAGTGGGGTCCACTGGTCAGTGACACTGGGGTTAATCCCGTGTTGACCCGGGCTTTGACCCACTACGGGGCCCACTGTCAGCGGCTGGTGGGGTGGCTAATGGTGGGGATTAGCGCTAACTAAGCCGCCACGTCAGCCTCGCCGGGGTTCGGCTGGCGACGACCAAACCGCGCGGCGGTGCTTCGCCGGAATGGGCTACAGGCGGCGGGAAAGCGCGCGGAGACCACCGGGGCGTAGCCCGTGCTCGTGCGCATCTAGGGGGGCCAACGGGAGGTGCGGGGGTGGCCGGGGTTCGCCGGAATGGAGCCCGAGGCGGCGCCGGAGTTCGGTGAGTGCGGGGCTGGCGCTGTGGTGCATGGGAGGGCGAGTTAGGATAGGCGTTAGACTCCTGGTGGCTTCCTGAGTGCGGTGACACGCTCCGAGACGAGCTCAAGCGGCTGTAGTGACGGCGGTGACGAGGTCAGCGGCGGCCGGAGTTCGGCCGCGGCGGAGCTATGGCCTAGAGCTCGCAAACACGAGGGGAGAGAGAGGGGTTCTGCACGGGGGCTCACCGCGGAGCTGTAGGGAGGGTTAGTGGGCTCGGGGGCGGCCGGAGTGCAGCGAATCGACGGCGACGACCTCCGGTGGCCGAGGAGGGGAACGGCGACGTGGGTGGCGATGCAGGGCGTCCGGGGCCTCGTGGCTTGGTGGAGAGGAAGACGACGTCGTGGCGGAGCTCGGAAGCGCGTCAGAGAGGAGAGGGGGTGGCTGTGGTCATGGCTACGGCGAGCGGCGCTCCCAGGTGCGTTCGGTGACGAGAGGGAGGGAGAACAGAGGAGGAGGAGGAGGTCCAGAGAGGGAGAGGCGGTCGAGGGGGGTCGAGGCTGGCTCCGTGGCATCGCGAGGGAGTCGGGGAGGCTGCCATGGCAAAGCAGGAGGTGGCCGGCGCTCTTCGGGCGCGCGCCACGCCTCGCCTCTGCCTACTGGCAGAGGAAGAAGAGGACAAGGGGAAAGGTGGGCTGGGCCGGCTGGGGGGGGGGGAGCTGGGCCGGGCAGGTAAGCAGGTAAGTGGCCCAGGTGGCCTCTTCTCTCTCTTTCTATTTCTGTTTTATATTTCTGTTTTCTATTTTGTTCTGTTTTGTTTTAGTTTAGTAAAATACTAAACCATTTTAATAAATTCTGTAGTTTATTATGTGGTTTGCTAAAATATATACAAAGCCACTCACAAACTTCCAGAATTATTTGGAGTCATATTTAATATATATTAAATATAAATCCAAAGAAAATAGTTATTGGATTAATTCAAATGGCCAAAATAAATATCTCTGTGACTCCAAAAATATTGGTTTAAATTTTACCTCTCACCAATATTTCCATGGAATAACAGGAACATTTTCTTGGACTCATTTGAGAAGATTTAATTGTTGGTTGTTTTTAGAGGTTTCTGAGGCTTTGAAAATTCCTCAATTCAATTTCATTTGAATTTAAACATGATGCTCACATGAGGCTAACCTAGAGCAATGCCTGAAGCTAGGGATGTGACAACCAAACATGTCGAAACCCTAGTAGACGATTTGAGGCTCACATTTGACAACCTCCGAGCATATGACATTAAGCTCAACCCAGAAAAATGCGTTTTCGGCGTACCAGCCGGAAAGCTCTTGGGCTTCATTGTATCCGGTAGAGGAACTGAAGCAAACCCAGCCAAGATCAGAGCTCTGTCACAGTTGGATATCCCAAAAGACCTCAAACAAATACAAAAATTGACTGGATGCATGGCGGCTCTAAGCCGCTTCATCTCCTGTTTGGGAGAAAAGGCATTGCTCCTCTATCGCCTTCTCAGGCGAACCGAACACTTCAAATGGACGGATGCTGCCATGGCTGGACTCAAAGAAATAAAGGCCATATTGGCAACAAATCCGATCCTGGCCGCGCCCAACTTGGGCGAACAATTGTTGTTATATATCGCGGCAACACATCAAGTTGTAAGCGCGGTGCTCATCGTCGAACGAGAAACAGAAGGGCACAAATTCCCTCTTTGAAAACCAGTGTACTACGTATCCACTGTCTTAACTCCATGCAAGTCCCGGTATCCACATTATCAAAAGATAGCGTACGCGGTGTTCATGGCATCCCGGAAGCTGCGACACTACTTTCAAGAGTGTTCAATAACAGTGGCCTCCGAAGTACCCCTCAACGACATTATAAAGAACCGCGACGCGACGGGCAGGATTGCAAAGTGGGCCATTGAGCTCTTACCATTTGATATAACCTACAAACCACGGTGAGCCATAAAGTCGCAAGTTTTGGCTGACTTCATCGCTGAATGGACCGAAGCCGAACTCCCTAAAGAGTATGGCGCATACTCCAATTGGATCATGCATTTCGACGGCTCCAAAATGTTGGCCGGCTTAGGGGCTGGCGTCGTATTGACGTCCCCAACCGGAGATACGGTCCAATACGTACTTCAGATAATGTACACGGACTCCAACAATGCAGCCGAATATGAGGCCCTTCTACATGGTCTCCGGATGGCAATCTCCATGGGTATTCAACGCCTAGAGGTGCGCGGGGATTCAAACCTCGCAATATCCCAAGTAAATGGAGACTTTGATGCCAAGGATCCGAAAATGGCAGCCTATCGTAACGCTGTCTTAAAAATGTCAGCTCGGTTCGAAGGACTCGAATTCCACCATGTAGCCCAGGATAATAACCAGGCAGCCGACGTGTTGGCACGCATCGGTGCAAAACGCGACGCCGTCCCTCCAAACATCTTCCTGGAGCGGCTCTTCCAGCCATCCGTATTATGGGAAGAGGAGTCCAGAAATAACAACCCGGAACCAACCGCACCAACCAACACAGGACAATCTGACATAATCGGCGGCTCTGCCAATGAAATAACACCTTCAGCCCACGAAATAATGGCAGTAATTGCCTCGTGGACAGAACCATTCCTAGCCTACTTAATTAGGCAGGAACTTCCCGAAGACCAAAATGAGGCCCGCTGCATAGTTCGGCGATCTAAAGCCTACAAGGTCCATGAGGGAGAACTTTATAAGAAAAGCACAACCGGAGTCCTTCAAAGGTGCATCTCCGTAGAGGAAGGGCGAAATCTCCTGGCTGAAATTCACGCCGGACTCGGCGGGTACCACGCCGCAGCTCGGGCCCTTGTGGGCAAGGCCTTCCGTACAGGATTTTATTGGCCGACTGCCCGGGCAGATGCTCAGGACTTAGTCCAACGATACGTCGGTTGCCAGCTCTTTGCTAATCAAAGCCATATGCCACCCACCGCCCTCAAAACTATACCCATCACCTAGCCGTTCGCGGTCTGGGGGCTTGACATGGTTGGACCCCTTAAAGGGGGAACCCACAAGCAAAAATACCTATTGGTCATGGTGGATAAATTCACCAAATGGATAGAGGCCAAGTCGGTTAAAACGGCGGAATCCGGACCTGTGATAGACTTCATATCTGGGTAGTACACCGTTATGGCGTCCCCCACAGCATCATCACTGATAACGGCACAAATTTCACGGTCGACGAGGTTAAACTCTGGTGCAAAAACATGGGCATCAAGCTCGACTACGCTTCAGTCTATTACCCTCAAACTAACGGTCAAGTCGAACGAGCAAATGGTCTAATCATGAGCGGCATTAAACCCAGGTTAGTGCGGTCCCTCACGGAATCTAACACGCACTGGGTGGAGGAGCTCGACTCCGTACTCTGGGGGCTGCGGACCACGCCAAATCGTACTACCGGATTCACACCATTCTTTATGGTATACGGCGCAGAGGCAGTTTTGCCCTGCGATATAATTCATGACTCACCTCAAGTGCGCATGTACGAAGAAAGAGAAGCCGAGCTGGATCGGCAGGACAGTTTGGACGCATTGGAGGGGGAGCGCGACGTGGCAAAGGCTCGTTCCGCATTTTATCAGCAGCAGGCTCGAAGATATCAAAGCAGAGAAGTACGGGCCAAAACTTACAATGTTGGCGAACTAGTTCTACGCTTGCCGAACAAGAAAAAGGACAAACTCAAGCCCAAATGGGAAGGTCCCTTCATCATTGACCAAGTCCCGACCGGCAGAGCATACCGTCTGCGAAACGCATCGGACAACCGACTCGAGCCGAACCCATGGAACGCAGCCCGCCTCCGAAGATTCTATGCCTAGCGCCGGACTCAGAGTTCGTCTCCTTCCTCCGTCCACATTTTTAACTTCAGTTGTCTTTTGTTTCTCTCTTTTCCCCCCTTTTTTCATAAAGCCTTTGAGGGCTGATCTGCGCATTGTTCGCACACACTTGACGTGCTACTCGCACTCATTATACCTGGGGGCTTCTTTAACAGAAGCTTATTTATACGGGCTTTATGCCCAACACATGCGTCAAAACTTCCGCATGTACCTTTTATTCACCATTATACGCATCGATATGACTTAAGTTTTGGCCAAGCTGGGTTGCCTGGCTCCTGTGCTTACCCCCACGTTCCCGATTGTTCGGCTAGGAGGTAAAGGGAGCACCTCTGCGATTGTTACTGCCGGGTCAGCCGGATGTGTACCTCAGACTGGGTGAAGCCGAAAGCTAGCGTTCTTAAGGGAATATTCGGTCGGTGACTTGAAAGATGATTTCTTATTTATTTATTTATCTGCCCCCACATGCTTTTCTGCTCTTTTCGCAGTCCGGACATGCACTTTAGGGCATGCTACCTAGGGAAAGGAACCCCTAACGGAACTATTCTTCCTGGAAGATGTTTCTTACTAACCATGTAATATAACATAACTAGTTGGGCACTTGTCTGATAAAGCACCAATGACCCCTACGCCTGGTCTCCATGCATGCCCTGGTTTTTTCATAACCGAGAGGGTATTCGGACACACTCCGGACTCTAGGGTCCCGAGGTCGAAGCGAAAAGGTCTACAAAGACAAATGATCTACAATCCGGCTAGAAGGCATTTTACATGTCATTTTAAAATAAATCGTCACATTGACTGATTGTACTCCTCTTCAATCCCGTCTAACAGGCTGTCTAATTTACAGTCCCGTTGGGAATACTTAGCGGCCAACTCTACTTGGCCGTACATTAAGCTCACAGGGATCTCCTTCCCATCGGGCCACATAGGTCCGACCTCGGCCATGTGGTTCGGATCCGCCTTCTTGTACCGCGTCTTCACCATGGCCCAGGCCTCCCTGGCGCCTTGACGACAGGCTGATATCTTCCACAGACGGAAGCACTGCCGTGCTCCCTGAAGCTTCTCCGCAAGCCCTCCAAGACCCTCGGGTAGGGAGACGAACGACCATAAGGCCTGGGCGACGCCACTCATCGCCTGCCGAACACGTTCGTGCAGTTGCAGCAGCTCGGGAAGTTGGTCACCCGTTGAACCGGGCATTTCCTCCGCAGGGCGACCTGTGAGCACACCTACAGACACATTTCTGTCAATCGACTTCCTCGCCGAACTCTTCTTTTCAGAAGAGTTTGCTTAAGCACTTATTGTAGATGCCGCGACGAAGCCGCCGATTCTCCTTTACGGAGTCAGACAGCTGGACCCGAACATCTTTTAGTTCTTCTCCCAGCTGGGTGTTGGCATCTTGGAGTTTGTTCCTCTCCTGCTGCACCCTCATAAGCACCTTCTCGCTGGCCTTTAGCTGGCGTAGCAGATGTTGCTTGTCCGGATCTAGTCCGGCGCCCTCTGCAAAATTATTGTCAGACTTATATGCACGCCGCACGCCATAAAACCTTTTTGAAATATGTGTTACCAGAGGGGGTCTCTGTGTCTCCTCCTGCGGCGGCTAGTGCGGCCTCAAGTTGGGCCTTGCACTCTTGAAGCTCCTGAGACAATTGGGTATTCTTCTCCGTAAGATCCTGCATATCAAATGATTCTTAAATCAGTTATTCTAACTACTTTAAGTCTCGGGGGCTACTGGCATATACAACTATTAAAATTCCTTACCCGTATGTCTTTCACATACTGTTCCGTGGCTCTGGTTAAACCATCTTGAGCGGCACAGAGGTGCGCATCTCCCGCATTAAAGGCATTCAACGCCTCTGGGGAGAAACACGCATCACGAAGAACTGTCCGGCGGCGCCTATGATTCATGGCGCTCTCCACCTCAGACCTGGTGGCGGACAGCCTGTCGGCATCCTCCGTTGGAGGAGTATCCGGCTCGCGCCTTGCGCTCGCCTCCCCCTCCAGACCAGGTGTTGGAGCCTGGCTGGCGGAGGCTTGGTTGGCAACCTCTCCGGGCACAGTCCGGCGAGCGCTCTTTCTCCTGGAAAAGTCATGAGCATTAATACACCTCCCAGGAATCTTTTCCTTAACAACGGTGGCGTGCTATACCGTCGCGGCGACGTTTCGATTCGCACCGCACCCGTCTTCCACCTGCTGGGCCGAACTCACCCTTGTCGGTCAGCCGCCGCGGGTTCGGCTTCCTGCCTTGAAGGCACCTCCTGCAAGACACCATTGGTATACGGTGGTCAGAAATAAGCAAGGATGAAGTAATGGTGTCAGGATTCCAGTCATAGTTACCTGGACAGCCGAAGATAAACCAGGGTAGTCAGCCGTAATGGCGACTAGAGCATTGTCCATGCTGAGTTGGTGGAACACCCCGTCAATTAGCTCCACCTTTATGTCCGGATCCTCTCCGGAGGCCGGATCAAGGGATCTTTCCGGGTCCTCGGGTTGTGGAGTCGGACTGTGTATGCCCTCCACATCCCGGCGCAGTTCCTGCATCGAAATTATAAAGTAAGACACTTAACTTTGAAAGCACGGATCGGCTGGATAAACGTCCGCTTACCCAGCTCCGAGGGTTATTCATGGAGAATCCATTCAATGGGCTCGTTTGGAGGAAGTCCTCCTTCTCCCCCTTGTACAAGCCGGACAGGATCTTCACCAGATCTGCGGCCAATCCCGGGCCCCTTGCGGCCATGATGGGTGGCGTCATTCTCCCCGTTGAAATCCCACATGGGGTGACCCCTATATTGGAGCGGCTGCACCCCTCGCATAATGCACGTGCCATGACTCCAATCATGGTCAATCCGGAATGAGCCAGCAACCTTATCCGGCCCATCATATAATGGACGCTCCTGTCATCCTCCTGTTCAGGGCTCCGCGGGTGCCAACTCAGGCGTTCCTTCAGAGGAGCGTTGCTGAACTCCGGGAGGCCGATCCGAACTGGGTCCGGCAGTGGAGCATCTTCCACATAAAACCATTCTGAAGGCCAGTCTTCGGACGCCTTCTTTGGGGTTCCGGATAGATATCCGGTCCCGGTGATGCGCCATATTTCGGCTCCGCCCACTTGATATATCGACCCCTCGTGAGAACGGGGTACGAGGCAAAACAATCTCTTCCACAACGCAAAATGGGGCTCGATGCCCAAGAACAACTTGCAAAGAGTTGCGAAACCCGCAATGTGCAGAATGGAGGCGGGCGTAAGGTGATGAAGCTGGAGTCCGTAGAACTCCAGAAGCCCCCGGAGGAATAGATGTATGGGAAATCCGAGCCCCCTTATTAGATAAGGGATGAAGCACACCCGCTCTCCTTTAGAGGGACTGGGGGTGTTCTCCGCCTGCTTTCCACCTTTGTAGGTGGCCAGCCCGGCTCGAACCGGGACCATGAAGGCCCGAGGAAGGTATCCCTCTGCTTGGAGCGTCACCAGCTCGCTGTGCGGGACTGAACATCTCCTCCAATCTCCTGGCTGAGGGCTGGGAGCGCGAGAGGAGGAGCCGCGTCGACGGTCCATGATGGAGTGGATTTTTGTCAGAAGCGCTCCGATGAGTACTCGCGGAAGAAGGATGGTGTGATTTGGATCTGGATTCTTGCCTCTCTTATAGGCAGCTTATTCGCGCAGCTTGGGGGTAAAATGTAAAAATACCCTGGCCTTCCGCATTCGTACGACACGTGGAAGAGGGCCATTACTAGGTGTGGAAGCCAAGGAGCGCAACATTTATAAGGAAGCCAAACACTATTCGGCAAGCACATGGAATTT
Source organism: Triticum aestivum (assembly GCF_018294505.1). Taxonomy (NCBI): domain Eukaryota; kingdom Viridiplantae; phylum Streptophyta; class Magnoliopsida; order Poales; family Poaceae; genus Triticum; species Triticum aestivum. Next base: position 404,359,708 of record NC_057797.1, on the reverse strand, counting down.
GGAGGAGAACCCGCCTTGCAATGCCGAAGACAATATACGCGCCGAACTCGTCGTCATTGAAGCCTGGTTCAGGGGCTACTGAGGGAGTCCTGGACTAGGGGGTGTCCGGATAGCCGAACTATCATCATCGGCCGGACTCCAAGACTATGAAGATACAAGATTGAAGACTTCGTCCCGTGTCCGGATGGGACTTTCCTTGGCGTGGAAGGCAAGCTTGGCAATACGGATATATAAATCTCCTACCATTGTAACTGACTCTGTGTAACCCTAGCCCTCTCCGGTGTCTATATAAACCGGAGAGTTTTAGTCCATAGGATGAACAACAATCATACCATAGGCTAGCTTCTAGGGTTTAGCCTCCTTGATCTCGTGGTAGATCCACTCTTGTACTACCCATATCATCAATATCAATCAAGCAGGAGTAGGGTTTTACCTCCATCGAGAGGGCCCGAACCTGGGTAAAAACATCGTGTCCCTTG
>NC_057797.1:404311188-404358800 GCF_018294505.1 Triticum aestivum | reverse complement strand
AACAGAATATTATTCTGTTACCCTCTGTCCCTATAAGGGCGCAAAGCGCAGACCACTGTAGAAACTCGCTGACCCGCCCCCAATCCAACCCGCCTTCTATCGCCGGCCGGCCGGCCGGCCGCCCCCCGCCTTCAACCTTCGGCGCCGCGTTGCGCCCCCCGCCTCCCACATCCGGCGACCCCGCCGCACCCCACGCCCGACTCCCTTAGGCGGCTGCCGCGACCTGTCCCCGCCTCCGGCGGCTGCCGCGCGCCGTCCAGGCCTCCCTCCGCTGCCGCGCACCGCCATCCCCGCTCCGCGCCGCCACCCTCGAGCCCCTCCGCCGTGCGCCGCCACTCCGAGCCTCGCCGCCCTGCGCCTGTCACCCCCCGCCTTGCGCAGCATCCTACCGACCGGACCAGGCGCCGGCCGAATCCAGCCGTGCTCCCGAGCTTCGTTTTCTTCCTCACCGAGACACGCGACAGCCACCCTAGTTCGGGCGTAGTAAGTACCTCAGTACGAGTTAAAAACGGTGGTCCGTTCGGAATAAAAGAAATGGCCGAAATTCAAATTGTAAAAATTCAAGCAAAAAAAGGAACCCCATGAAAATCCTGCTTAGTAAGTACCTCAGTACAAGTCGTAAAATGAGAGAAGTTCAGAACAACGTTGTCAAAAAAATGTTGAGTTAAAAAAACACATTTTCTTTTTGAATAAAATAGCATTCAGTTCGATGATACAAACCATACAAGTACAGGGGCGACGATACAGTAAACCGTTGAAAACTTACGAGAAAAATATTACCCAAAAAACAGAGCAAAGTCTAGTTAGTGAAAACACGCTTAGTACAAACCCATGCAAGCATCAGTACAAGTACCCTTTTTCGGAACCATTCAAAATTACTCTACAAAAAATAGCTAAGTACAAACATACGCATATATCAGTACGACTACTCTGTTTTTCAGACGATAAAACAGCAGGATCCGTCATGCCGTATTCAAAATTACTCTTAAACGGTTGCGAAGTAGAGAAAATGTTCAACATGACTAAGTTTTGCATTTTTGAGAGCTATCCAACGGTATATTATTTGCCATATTTAGACAAACTTTTTAAAAAAATCACGTTCAAAATCAAATTTGACCATATTCGAATTCGTTTTTAAACCGTAAGGAATTAGAAAAACATTTCTATACGCAAAAGTTGCGCATTTTCCATAGCTTTCCAACGCCATATCATTGCGTCAATCCGACAAACCGTTTACAAAAAATCGCGAAAATACGTTTCGCCCAGAATTTCACCGATTTTCAAATTACTTTTAAATAAATTAGAAAAACAATACATATATGGAAGATGCGGATCTTCACCAGCTTTCCAACGTCATCTTATTTGCTCAATTCCGACAAACCGTTTGAAAATTGAGTCCAAAATATGATTCACATTTTCGGTTTTGAAAAAAATTGTTTTTTCAATACTGCTCTTAAACCATAATGATTTTGCAAAAACGTTCAATATACTTGAAATATGGTTGTCAAGAGCTTTCCAACGATATATTACACGCCCCGTTCCGACAAGAAAATCACAAAAAAAATTTGAACTAAAGAAGACGATCTGTTAAACACAACTGAAAGCATCAGTTCAACCGCTTCAAAACATCAGTACAACCACCTGCAAACCGTCAGTTTAAAAAGGGTAACAGAATAATATTTTGTTACGCGTAACAGAATAGCCCAGATGTGTATATATATATATATATATATATATATATATATAATGATTTAATTTTCAATCAAAAATATATGAAACACACTGGAGTAGTCAATATGTTTAAAACATTTATTTTTAAACTGGAGGGAATACAATATTGTTATGTTGTCATTGTGCAACACATGTAGGTGCACATTACGTGGGTAATTATTTCCCCACACTCCTTTTTTCCTATTTCTAATATTGTAGAAGACTGAATCACCATCACTTAGTGAAGTAGGTGTAAAACTAACCAGAATATCAGGTTCTTTGTGAGAGTCTGGTGCAAATAGTGATCGTTGGAATAAAAATATAGCACCTTGATTTGTGAGTAAAACTTCCTTCAATGCCTGCAGTAATACATATTAAAAAACTTAAACTATTAATATATCATATTGATGAGTAAAAATATTATTATTGGATTTGTCATGAGAAGTATTTTCTTAATAAATCGTAATTTTAGTTAATATATAAGTATAATAAGTATAAAAATTAAAAAGTGATGGTCACAGTTTCTATAAGGTAATTACATCGATGTCGATATGTACAGTACAAATACACACCTGTCAATCAGATATGTCTCCGGAACGGTGCACACCTAAGAACGGAAAGATGTGCGTTAGAAAAAAGAACAGAAAGATGAAAGAAAGACATGAATATCTTTCCACACAGAAAAAATCCATTAATATTTATCCATCGCAAACAAAAAAATACGAGTATGAATGTAGAGTCAAAAAAACGTCTTACATTATGGGACGGAGAGAGTACATTTGTAACGATGTCCGTTCGTGCATTGTAGTCTTCATCTGTGGGTAAAATTAAAAGAAACTCTCCATCTTGCCTCATGCAGTCAACTTGCATGGAGGGACTGGATCCGTTAACGTGATCTGTTGATGACTGAATTGGATTAGGAAAATGGCTAGCGGTGGTGCATCAATTCAGAACCAAGAGATGTATAGCTATAAATTAGTTTGGGCTGCCGCTAGCAATGGCGCAGGAGGTCACGTGGGAGAGACATACGTAGTCACATGAGATGATTTAGGTAATGTGGTGTGAAGAGAACTAAACAAAGCAGAAGTTAGTAGGCAGTTCAGTGGCCTTACCATTTGCTTCTAATCTGTTGTAGATGGTTGGTGATGCCAGGAATAATTAATTTAATTACTACACGGCGACGGGCACGGCAGTGCGATGCTTCTGCAGCTTGTTTCTTTTGAGCATTTCCCAGCAGGTCCTCTCATGTACATACAGATATAACTAGATAGGGGGCGCGGCTTGCCGCGCGTTGCCCGCCGAACGACGGGGCAAACAACAGCACACAGAGATGTTAATGGAGGTGATCCTAACATGCTGAAAAGATAGATTATACTGTTCATTGTTCAGGGGCAATAAAACGTGAATGTAAACTGCCTTCGTTCAACGTAGATAGATATATGATATGATCATAATATGTCCATTACATGACAGGAAGACGTGGGGAGGTACAAAAGCATGTAATTTGCATCTAAGTGGAGTAGCATAACAGAGGGTTCCATGCATTTTTAGATAGTTCCATGCAGCTGTGAGATCAAGCTGCGTGTATGACAAAAGCGACGGGTCCTGAATCTGGCAAGGTTCAATGCAACGTAGACTCGGAGAATGACTTATTCCATCATGTTGCTGTGATGATGGGAGTCTGAAAAAACATATGAAATTGTGAACAATAATGTGTGATGTCGTTTGAGACGGGTCTAGGAGATGATGTATGCTTACCTGCAATGGCGTGTGGGCTGCTCTATTTTCCAGGGAATAGTGTTCGGCGTGCGGTTCTCATCTTGTTACTTTTAGAAGGTAGACGATCGATGCTGACAATGAGTAATTGTGTAGTTAGGACACATAAGCCACAACTGGGTTGTATGTGAAGACAATGATAAGAAAATGGAACGGAGAGCACCTATTAGTATTTGTTGTGACCGGGGTTGATGCACTTTCTTCTTCACTGGTATCCTGGGGGCAAGCAACTAATAAGAGAAACGAGCATGAAGTATGTGCTACCACATGATAATGAAGATACCTTGCCGTGCGGTTTTACCTCGGACAACATGATTTGGTAACTGGCCCGTGGAGTATTCTTTTGCGTAGAAGGTTGGGGACCCTGGTTGATTGCGGTCAGCGAAGAGAGTTGGTCACGCAGGGCGCTGGCCTGATCGTAGAGCGCCGACGACCAGAACTCCTCAGCCTGAAGTTTTCTTTTGCATTTTTTCAGCTCCGCAAAATTTGCATCATCTACCGTGACTATACCTGTTTTCTGAAGGTATCCAAGGGCGGCAACACACATAGATTCAATGGATGGTCCATGGAATTCCTTTGTTGTGCTTGATAGGCTTTTGCTGTGCGGGGGCAGGTCAATAGAGACAGAGATGCCCACATCGTCACTGCCTATGTCGGTGAAAGTGAATGGATGGATTGTGCCACCAATTCTCTCAATTGCTTGTTCAAGAATGAACTGCTTGCTGATGGTGACATAGATAGGTGATTGCTTTGATTTAACAAAAGGTAGAATGTAAATGTCAGCATGCAATGGGCTATGAAATCGATGAATGAAGAGGAGAATGAGATGACAACAGCTTGGAACTAACCGGAGGAAAGCCCTTGACCAACAGCTCATCATTTGTGGGCAGCTTGACGGGCGAGGTTGTCAATGCAGAGGGGGGTTCATCCATGGCGGCGGCTGGACTGGAAGAAGAGGGTCGCGGGAGTGAGAGGGGAACAGATCTGAAAATACAGTATGCAAAGAGAGGTGGTATATAGTTAACCTAGCTGGTTGGGCCCCTTTTGATGGGCCGCCCCATCGTCCTTGTGGCTTGTGGGTTGCATGTGCATTGGGTTAGGTGCCTTTAGTGGCCTGTAAAATAATTGATGCTATATGCTGTTAGTCAAAAAAATGGAAATGTTGATAAGGTAAATTAGATGGGAATATAAGCTGCCAACTAGTGTCAATGCGCACGATTAAACAGAAGCAGTTCCTCACATCACAGATGGCATAGCATTGATGCAAAGCATACAACAGAGCATGTTCAAACTAAGGATTGCATAGCCCAGAATAGCACAACGATGAATATAATTTACATAGTTAAGTTCGATAGGCTTGGAGTTAATGGAGTACATCCGTGGTACATACCATATAATTTACATAGATAAGTTCAGTGGGCTGGGGTAGTGCATAATAGAGTAGAGTAGTGCAGCACATGCCACATAGGTTACATAGATAATAAGTTCAGTAGGGAATTACATTGGAGAGCAACGGTCGTAGCGCAGATGTAAGATGCAGAGACCACGCAGTGGAAGATAGTAAGTTGATACCACCAAGCGATCCTCAAGAGGATTGCGTTGGCAAGTTGGCGATGTTGTATCAGAAGTGCTCCTCGGCCAAAGTGTCGAAGTCTGCAGAGCAATTACCTTCACTGTCAAAGATCTCCTCATCATCCAGCCAACTTCTCATGTAGGGTGGATTCTCTGGTGGCACGGGTTCGGGGTCCACTGAACAGTTGTCTTCCTCATCAGTAAAGCCTGGCTTTGGGTCATATGGATATGTCCCAATGGACTGCAGGTACTCAACAGCAAGGATGGTGTTCTGCTCAAGGTACTCACATATGTGCTGAGCACTCTGGAGAGTCGCATTGAGCTCAATGTCTGCCTGCGTTGATCCAGGGGACATGCCCTCATCAATCAGGCACTGAAGTTGGATGGTTGCTGAAAATCCAGTATCCAGTGAGTTATCCCAGCCTTTGATGAGTTTTTTTATTATCACTTGTTTCTCACCAAGCTGCTTCAGTAGTGTTTGATTGACATTTTTGATGGATTCAATGGCAACATCTTTTTCAGCCACCTTCTCCATCATGTCTTTGTTTATCTTCATAATGGAGTCAAGAGTGTTGCTCTTCTCTTCCATTTGCTGCGCTAGAGATGTATTGATCTTTTTCAGTATTTCGATATTGCGGTCCTTTTCTTTCAGACGCTCACGCAGTGACTCGTTGTTAAGCCTAGCAGACTGAAGTTTGCCATAGTTATAATTACCTGGGACCACACTGTGTTCCTGCTCCATGAATTCCATGGCTTTACGCGCAACATGATTCTGCACTTCTTCCAGATCAGTGAAAGCAGAGGTTGAAATATATGTCTGACTAACAGGACGCTCCAGTTCACTGGCAATTGGATGAAAGGCGACAGTGACTTCAAGGCACCCGCGATGAACTGCACGTGCAGAGTATGCGGCTGTTGGAAGGCCGACCTTGTCAAACATAGCATCGAGGATGACTTTGGAAGGAAGGTCCACAGGGTCCATGTTGAAATCTGGTCAAAAAATCATAGTGTAGTAAGAGTGAATGACATCGGAAACAACGTTTATTTTTAAAATGGAAGAGTAAGCAAGCAAATCAATGCTTTGGATGCAATCAAACATATGATTCTTATTCATTGTCTGATGTAGTTTGTGAGAAAGAGAAATCAACGCATGTAATTTATAAGATGTAGTTTGGTTCGAGGTTTTGTCCGGAAGAGGAGTACTAACAAATTATGAATGCCTTATTTGTAATTTTGTATGCATAAATGAAGTGAGATGTAGGATCTCATTTAGCAGAGGGCTTGGGTCGGAATAAAATGCAGGTATGGTTAATTTAGGCCTCACAGTATTATTAACCATACAAAAGGGCCGGTGATTATGCTATTGCCACAAGTCGATGTGGTTCAGTAATGATGAAAGGACATGGGATAAACCAATAATATTTAAAGGTGGGCATGCATATGGCGTAGCAAATTAGTGTCTTTATTTATAGGATATGTGTTTTATCTAGGTGCATGTCTGTTCGCATCAAGTTCAGGGCCATTAACTCGCAACTCTCTATTGTAAGTAGGGTTAGATTTTAGAATCTACCTTCTGATAAGAACCGGGCGTTGGCGAATGATTTAGCTGGCCTTGAGTTATCAAAAGCGGCGAATCAAAGGGAAGAGCTCGGGCTGCAAGACGGGGAGGAACAACACTTAGGAAATCTAGCAAACCCATGTCCATAGACGAACCAGATCGAAATAGAACGGAGGAAGGAGAAATACCTGCCGTAAAGATCAATCGTAGCTAGATGTGCTCTTCTTCATCTCGTATCGCTTATCGATTTGAGCAGCAGCGTGGATCTAGGCATATGTTTCAGGGGAACTGCAAGGAGAGAAGCAAGGGGAGTGAAGTGGAGGAAGGGGATGAGAGCGAGTGGTTGGATGCAGATGTGAGACGGTGAGTGAATAGAATCACCTCCCGCACCGATGACGATCAGTAGAAGCCGCTGCTCCAGCCAAGTAGGGAGGATGCACGTGTCCCTTTCTGGTGATGGTGATCTAACCAGCGGTCTAGCGATAGGCCGACTCTTTTGTACCAGGACTCCTACCCATCCACTGGGATACGGTGGGCCCAGCCGAGAGAAGCCCACCGGGCAGCGAGAGTGATTTAACACAGGAGCACAAAACACGTAGGAAAAAGGAAAATGACATCATTGCTAATGGGCTATATCTACCCTTCTGATCCAAGATGCTTTTGGGATGGGCCGACGATAACCAACTGCGACGGAGAAGGCGATATTTTTTAGATGAATGAATTTAACAGAGAGAGTTAGCCCAGCACATCTAGGATAGAATAAGGTAGTTATATAGGCGCATGTAATAATTAAGTTCAACACCAAATCACCGGGATTACAGCACGCGAACCAAGAGGACAACAAGTAAATTGTCTTCACAGCTGGTCGTGTAAATTCTAAAGGTCGAGGATGTGGCCATCCGAGTCACCGTCGTTCTGTTCCTCTGGATAACCAAATGCAACTCCGAGGAGCTGAAGCGCATCATGTGAAAGCTTGCTCAGGCGAGTAACAACACGATTAACTTCTGAAATCTTCCTAGCCCACTCAACGCCTAGCGCGGGCCCAGGTGGAAGTGACTCAGATACAACCAAGGAAGATATCCGATCACAGATTGAAAAGACAGTACCTATGTAGTTACCAGTGGTCGTTGCTAATCCTTTGATCCTTTCATCTTTCTCAGCTAGTAGGTCAGTAAGTTGTAAGTTGGCCTCCTCTGATCTTTTCAATTCAATATAGTTGTAGTCTTGCAAGACCTTCCTTTGGTTATCTTCCATATAGTGTATTGCCTTTTGAGATACTACATCTATTGTGCTCTGCAAGTTATGCAGGGGAGAGCTCGAGAGCTGGACCGGTGTAGGCGGGTGTCGTAGATGCTCTTTCGAGGGATAAAATGTAACATTAGTCACAAACTGGCCCCTTGGATGTGTCTGAGAGTGATAGAGCGGTGTTGGAAGGTCGAGCTTATCTAATATACCTCCAAGTAGATATGTACCCGAAATCTCTACGATCTCCATATCATCATCTATGAAAAAGAGAAATTAATTGGGTGAGGATGAAGCTATGATAATTCTGTCAGACAAAGGATATGCATAATTAAATTGGTTGAGCACAGGAAGCATGGTAGAGATCAGGCACAGATGACAGTGTAAAAATGGTACATAATAGTAAATATGAAACGAGGGAATCACTGCCTTCATCTCATTAAATGAGAAAAGGCATGTTCGATAGAGCCTAGTTTAACCTAGATGGTAGCAGTGCATAAACAAAAGCGGGCAGATCCTAATCATCCTATATACAGAATTAGAAGATATTTCCACGGATAATGCAGCTGGTGATATCCTGGGGTAAAGGATATTCATCATTACATTCTTCTTTGCAGCGCCCTTGCGAGACAACCGCTCCTGTATTCAACTACATCTGGGAGATCTCCAAAAGGGAGGTTCATCGCAGCCGCATTTCGCATTTGTTCAGAAAAGTAGTACATATATCTGGTAGACAGATGCCAACCTCTGCTAAGCTTCTTGCCTTTGACTTCTGATTCTTTGATCCGATTTTCAAGGAAGGCGATACGATTTTCCTGGCGCTTTGCTTTTGCATAGTTTATGTCTCTGACAACCGTGTTGGTCATAGTTTCTATGTATCTGACTGCTTTGATAGCAGCGCTATCTTCAGCAGTGACCTCGTCCATGCAATACTCTCCAGGCACAGACACGTCAACAATTGAGCCTCCAGGATCCAGACCAGAAGTGTTGAAGTTAACGGTAACGCGAACTTTACTATCCTCATGGACAACATACTCATACTGGGGTGGGCCTAGGCCAAGGTTTGCAAGGAGCATCTCAAGTATCAACTTGTGTGGAATTTTGAACACCCTTGTGGCATCCTGCAGTACGACAGGATGTGAATTATCAACGGACGAATAGCAGAACACTATTATATGTATAGGAATGATTTTAAGAATATCAAGGCGAGCAATAAATGGTTTGATTTACTCAATCAAGAAAACTATATAGCACTTAATCAGCCAAGAAGGCAAGGACAGAGCAGGTGCACCGAACTGTGTGTAACCTTTCAATAGTAGCATACCTAACTATAATCTAACAGTTCTGAACCATCAAAATTGCTGGATGTTTGTTTAATCAAACTGCCTATCCACACAAATCCAATTTCTTATTTCAGTTTCTTTTTCGTTTAACCCAACCTGTGTCCAGGGTACATATCATCGTCTATATATCTATCAAAGAGAAAGCGTCTTGCCCCTACCATGGAAACTAAACAAAGGAAAGAGCATGGCGGGACCAACCTGGGCAAGTGCACGCAGATTATTGTTGTTGGAGGAAGCCGAGCTCGAAGAGCCGTGATCCTGGGGCTTCTGGCCAGACATAGAAACCTGAAAGCGCAATCGGTGGATCTTAAAGATGAAGAAGACGAAAGCATCAACCGAACGGGAAAAGGAAGCAAGGTCATCTGGCGATCGAAGTGCAGTTGTACCTTCACAGAGAAGCCGATGCAGCAAGGGGGAGGTGCAGGCGCAGACGGGAGGCTCGATGGCAGGCGGCGGCGGCGCGGCAAGAGGCTAGGGCAAAACGCAGTCGAGAAGGGGAACGAAATGACCCAGGTGTGACCTAGTTTGGATAAAGCAGAGAAGGAAATACAACGAGCCTCTGCCTACGGGTCGGGCGAACGGAAGCCCAAAAGAATTTAGATGGGCCGCACACTGCGTCAGGCGTCTCTACATGTTAAACGAGCCGATGCCGTGCGGCCAAATACCTATTGGGCCGGGCCATGAACGAGGCGGAATGTTTCAGTTTGTTTATTTAATTTTCTATTACTTTTGCTCTTGTTTTTTTTATTTTACGTATCTTCTTTCTAAGGAGTAATTCGTAATTAGAAAGGATAAAAAAATTAACAAAAGTAATAGAAAACTAAATATATAAATGTTTTATTTAATTTAACGAACAAATTTATATGAGGATTTTTTAACAACGAGGAACAACTTTTAATATTTGATGAATACAATTTGAGAGCGATGAACATTGTTTCAACTTGCTGGACAAGATTTGGATTTTAGATTTGGTTTGATACTGAATTCATGTGTAACCGAAGTAAAAATGTTATTTTGTGAGCATCGCCCCTCCATGGGAGAACCAATAGCACCTACCAGTATAACAGAAACCAAGGCTGGAGGCATGGGCTAAACTGTTATACCCTCATAAAAATCTATTTGCAATGAAGAATGCAACGGCAAAACAAACAAAAAGGCATGGTATAAATTGCTTATAACCGACCACTTCAGTCGTAGACATTATAGCGTTCGCATCACAAGCCTAGAATTTAGATGAGCATTAACATAGCATGAGGACAAGTAGACGTACATTTAGGAAAATAAATTGATCAGCCAGCCAACTGGAATGTGAAAAAATGCCTTATCTTATCGTCCTTTTGAGAGTAGCCTGAGCCTAAGGCAAAAGATAACAAAGGCGTAGCTAATATAAGGTGGTCCATACATACTGGTGTATCTACATTCATCGTAATAAAAAGGTTTAGGCCAAAAGATCAAGAGGGCAGTTAGCAGGGTACAGATCAACTGCATGGAACATCTACATTGATTTCATGAGCAGTTGCACGGCGGTGTGGCTTCATGATGGGGTAAGCAGATCCATGACAGAGAGGTTGGTCTTCAGAGCCTCGAATGATTCAATAGCATCGACATGAAACGCCGGCCACCTTCCAAAGAAGCCGTCAGATGACGCACGAACATGAAACGTGCATTTCATGCCAAGCAAGCCTAAAAGTTCAGGAGGAATTTTCCTGACCATCGAGGCCGCCACATGAACATTGTGAATAGTAGGGTCATGACGCATGTTGTTGCGAATGACCTGGCCAGCAGATCGACCGACAATCTGCTGCCCTTTTGCTCCAAACAACTCAAACTCGGCTTCTCCGCTTCGGTCTTTTGCAAGGACAAATAATGTGTACCTGGTCATTAGCAAACAAACTATAAGCGAAGCAAAAGGAACACTACGAACAAATGCAATTGCGAGCTCTTCTTACCTGACTGTTGCACTGGTACATGAACAACTACGACGTCCACATGTATATACATCAGGCTGACTGAGTGACATCGCAGCTGGCTTGGACATATAGTGGCAGCCTGTACAGAAGGTGGCCCACCATTTTTTCAAATGCGAAACCCTTGTAACCGTCACGTTGCATCGAAATGTACCTGCCTATGATGCAAAAGAAGGCGGTGTATCAGCAACATTCTTGCAAATGCACAAATCGCAAACACTATAGACAGACAGTCAATACTATCAGGGACAACATTGTTACCTCCTTGTGATATAAATTAATGTTCATGAGATGGATTAATAACGACGTAGGAAGGACATCATCATGTTGGGCCTGGAGGACAATCCTAGACGGCGCAGGAAGGTGCTCAATTGCTGGGAACGAGGGCGGGAGCCTGACAAACAAAGACGACACGGTACATAAGTATAAATCAGAAAGAAGGGATGTCATATGAATAGCCCAACACTCCTTACCTGCTCCTAAATACACTTATATCTGGTATATCATGGTTGACATACCATTTGCAGGCACATCCTCCAGACAATTCTTTAGATCCTAGCTTATGGCAAATGTCACAATCGTCAAACACACAAAGACAATAAGAAAGAAGTGCACCCATCCATCAGTCCGTTTCTTAGCGAACCTTCATTAACAAAAACGGTGGCGCCAACAAAGATGACTACAGCTGGTTCTGTTTGACCCATAAAATGAACACTTTCTCCGTTAAATCGAACAACTCTTTCACCCCAAAGGGTTATCCCAAGCTCATTGCCACTAAAATAATAAGAGAACAGAGGGGTACCGATAGGATGAGATGCCATGGAAAAGTGGCTAGTAGCAAAATAAAACAATACATGAAGATAAGAAACCAGAACACATACTTATCATCAGATAGGAGTACATGTCGCTTGAATACTCGGCTAAGTGTGTGAGGCACCCGAATAGCTTTCATAGGAGAGATTGCCGTAATGACTCCGATAACATCTACATGAGCAAATGTGAAACTTACTACTTAACAGACATCAATTTATGCAGAATAACCGATTGTAGAACATAAGAAGAACCATTGGTGTAATTTGCATCACCTATGTAGTTCTGAGGAGTATCATTTGCAGGGGGTAGCTCGTTAATTGGAGTCAAGTGGAATGTCCACTCTGGGAACTCGTCGTTTAGGTGGAAACAGTTCTTTATGACTGTAAATTGTGTAAACTTGATCATCAATGGTGCGTCGACGGGGTTCAAAATGATTGGCCGAGGATGCACGGCAAATTGACTAAATTCATAGACCACGCCCTCATGTAGCATGTCAATATAAGCGCCAAGAATATCCGTTGGGACAGTTGCGTAACCATGGTTACCCTACAAAAGTAACACATTATCCTAGACAGACAGCAGCGCCGAGAATCAGGAATATACTTCTAAATATCTTTAATTCGTACCTGAGCATCCAGAAGAACCATGTGCACAACTTTGACAGGTCCATTCTCCAAACCACCACGGTAATGCCATAGGCGTGATAGGCGGACACAGACAGGCTGTTTGTCCCAGCCGACGTGCAGATCGGACAGAGCAACACAAGTCATCTGGCAAGAACGACACCAAGATAACTGTTGTTAGCTTCCAGCTGTGAGAAGAATAAGGCAAAGAAGATGTGGGTACTCTAGATCGATACAATCAGAATCAAAAAGACGTGCAAGGAGATTAGGCACGTAGAAGCTTAGGAACATGTAATGGCACATCGAGGAAAGCAATGATAAGGCCCGGACATTTGGGGTATAGGGTGGCACACCATTACATCAGAAGAGGAGAATGGAAGCAAGAAGAAACTTACCAGAAGGATGAGAAGTCAAAACCCTAGAGGCGCCGCCGACTGAAGGGGGAAAAACCAAGCTGGAGACCTAACGGAGCAGACAGACAGTATATATGCAGACCGATATACAGGTGGGCCAAACCAGAAGCCCATGAGAGGGTTAAAGCCTCGGATGGTTCTCATGGAAAAAATAGAAAGGTAATAGCAAGCGGGCCGTGGATGCATCAGCCCCGCTTTTATAATATAATGATTGAAAATTAAAAGAGAAAAATAGATACTATCATATGGATGAATGTAGCTAGCTCACTTACTCAAACTAAAGAGGCAGGTCGAGAATCCAGAGTCGGCAGTACATGAGAGGTTTATATAGCTCTGAACCTGGCCATGGTTCAGATCGATTACAGACCTGCCTATATAGTGGTGGCTGGTTGAAACAGATATAAAATGTCTTGTGCATGGTGCAAAACTTGCATAAGCAGAGGTCCTCCAGGAGGGGTACGAACCAGAGGGGCTACGAGGATGTACCAAACATGATACACAGGATAATACAGGACGCTTACTTTGCCAAATAATTTATCAGGGTAACCTGCTAACACCAGAACCGAGCAACACATAAGAAACAACCCACAGGGGAGGCAAGAGGTGAAGCTTACACAAATTAAAATAAGAAGGACAACATGGGCATAGATTAGGTTCAACGATTCATAAACATCTGGAGAACAAAGCAGAGCCACGACGATGTGATCAGAGTGTATCATTCGCCTTTTCATTTACAAAGGTAATAATCCTGACACAAGTACTTTTACCCTTCGCACACGGATATCGCCGTGACCGAAACTAAAATAACAGGGCCAAAAGTACTTCACAGGGCATGTCCAGCCACTCGCCTTCCCATTTCACCACGGGCGTCGAGTCTAGGGCATGCATGGATGTATTGATCATGTATCCTGGACAGATGCAACGGACAAGTAATAAGCACAAGACATCATACATATTTAAACCTGGAAATGAAACTGTAAAAAGTGAGCCAAGCCATCCAAACCTGTCAAAAAGACGGTTTCTACCCAGGTAGCATGATAGTCCAGATGGACAGCAACATGACTGATCGCAGTCATCGTCACCCATAAGCAACCAAGTGATGTGGTGTTAAGTGCCTGCGAGCGGTAGCTCAAGCAGGGGAATTGCTCGTACAAGCATACCAGCAAGGAATCGCCAATTTACAACGATGCTACCCAAAAGTGTTGGATCTCCAAAAGTTGCGTTGCCTCCTAGAACAGCAGCCAGGAAAATAAAAAATCATCAATGAGAACGGTCGGTGTAAATGGAGGTCACAAGACACCTAAAATGAAATCATGGAAAAGAACGCTCTGTGCTTACCCAGGCGGTATTCCTACTTCTTCTTGCCTCGCTTGCTCGGGTTGCCTCGAGCATCAACAGGCACGGGCAGGCGAGGTCTGAAAACAGTAAGGTAAATTAGATCGTTTTGCAATGGAAGCAAAACGCCGGGACATAAGTAAAGAAACAGAGCTTACTTCTTTGCATCGGAAGCCTGATCAGGTATTAGCAGGGCATCTGTCTCGGTGGAACCAGCAAGCAGTGGTGATCTCTCCTGCTCAGCGACAGACCCGCTGGCCTGTGAGAGCAAACATGTACACATAAATAAGTATAGACCGGCAAGACATACTTGCAAAGGCAGATGATGGGGAAATTACCAAGCCGTCGTATCCTTCATCATCAAGAGGATTGTCAACTGGATCAGATATCACCGGGGTAGCCGAGACAGGCGTATTGTCCTTGAAGAGTCCCCGTTGAGCCTTTGATTTAACCTCAGATGCCACACCACTATAAAAAATAGAGAAAATGTATGAAACACAAAGGTGCATCACCAGCTCAAAAGGAAAATGTTAATTTGAGTGTAACTGCACGGACCTAGCCACACTTGGCTTCGTCACAGAAGGCGGGGATCACAAAGCAGAAAGCAGAGCCTGGCTCTTATCGAAAAGGAAAAAACCGATCAAAAGACTGGGCAAAGCAAAGAAACAGAGGAAGTAACCAATCTATAAGAGCAAACACGATAAGAATAGAGTTGAACCTCAGGGGTGTTGACAACCAAAGGTGGGGGAGTGGAACTTCCAGGGGGCAGACTGCTGGATGATGCACATGGAGCTGTTAAAGGAGGAGGACTCTCATTTGGCAAAGACCCTGAGCTAGTTGCTCCAGTTGTCACACTTGAAGCTCGATACGCTACTGAAGACTGTGGCTGCTTTCCTAGAGGCGTGTCAATCCTAAGCACCTGGAATGACAGCTCATCACCATCACTGGTGAAACACTTGCTTGATATGGAGACAACAAAATGGAATTTCCTTGATATAACAGCAGAGAGCTTTCGTGGTGTGACAGGGTCTCCACGGGCATACTGGACAATTTCTAGAAGTGGGGCAATAGGTGATCGCCCATGGCGCAAAATACTTATGAGGGGTGCTCCAACTAGCTCCCTTCCCACTCTGTCAAAGAAGACAAATTCAGCCTCACCAGGCTCATTAACCTCTGCATCATCATCTCTTGCAACGTAACAAATCCGGTACCTTCAAGACAAGGCAAAGGTGTATCTCAATAAAAGAAACAAACCAAAATGAATAGCTCATATGGTAGCGGGCACGGTTCTCCAAACAGATAGTTACCTTGGTATTGCATCTATTCCAGCACAAGCTGGATCTGAGCATCTGTAGGCAGTACATCCGGAAGGGAAGACTTGTGACAGGTAGTGCATGAAGAGAACCACCAACGCTGAGAAGGATTAAGTCTGCTGAGAACAGCCGTGCAAAAGAACCGGGCATCCTATAACCAAAGCAGGGAAATGTGTAGGTAAAAACAGTCGAAGAACAATCGTTTCTCAACGGAAAGACCAGTTGGGTTAGTTAATTACCCGGTTATCAAACATATCAAGATTAGCCAGTTCTCGAACCGTTTTTGTCTCTAAGTTAACCTACGCATCCACTTTAGCAGCTGTCTGTCCAGGTAAATTGATATGCTGAATAGCAGTGAAATTGTCACGGAGCCTACAGATCAACAACAAACAAGAATCATGGTCTGAAACATAGATGACCCACATCATTGGTCATTTGAAGTCGGTTAAGAAGATTTGGCGAGCAACGATCTGTAGGCGTGCATACATACAAAGATTGGATGCTGAGGAAGGAACAAACTAAATCACCTGTTGTAGAAGTCACGGATATCAGGAAGGTCTTCATTGATGTACCATCGGCAGGCGGCACTGCCGCTCACACCCCTGTGACCTGTTAAAGGAAGAGCCCACAATTATTTGTATGATACTGAGAAACCAAAGCAAGTACCAAATATGAGATGTAACAACCTAGGTAAGCAAAATCAAGTATTCTCACCATCATAAGTCTTGACCAATGTACCAACAAGGATGACTATGACAGGTTCGGTGCTGCCGAGCTCCATCACCTCATCAGCTTCAAAATTCAGGGCTGCTTCTCCCACAGTATGACAGTGATCTGATGACCCCTGCATAAATTAAATCAATATGTGCTTAGGTACAGGGAACCATTTGCAAAAATTACATGCTTCTGAAGACAAAGCAAACATCAGGATCATACGTGAGATCTTTCAAATGAATAACTCGTTTAGTAGAAGGCTCAGTCCTGCTTGCACTAACATACTGAACAACTTCAGAAATTCCAGTAACCAATCCAATGACATCTAGGCAAGGAAAAGAGGTTACTGAAGATCCCCAGCTAAGCACAGAATACAAAAGCTGATCAGTTGCAGAATCACCTATAAAGCGCTCAGGCATGTCTGCTGGCCTGGGGAGGTGAGCTATCGGAGTAAGCGCATACGTACAGAAGGGGAACTCCGCCTCCATTCCAGTCCTCTCCACAAGCTCAGTGCGCTTCGTAAACTTTATCATTGAATGACCCTCCACCGGTCTAAAAACGTATTTTCTTGGGAACACCAGGAACTTTCGGATGTCATATATCTTCCCCTCTTCGATACGATCGATGAAGCTATCAACATTCTTCTCTGGGACCTCAGCGTACATGTGATTGCCCTATCATTCGAAGGAGCAGAGTATAAGTAACCATACAAACAAGGATATGTAAATTTCTGTGGACGATGACAACCATTTAAAAGGGGTGCGGACACTATACCTGTGCATCCAAAAGGACCATATCTGTATGCTTGATAGGGCCGTGGTCAGTTCCACCACAATACTGCCACAACCTAGAGACATAAACACGAATGCGCCAGATGGTGGTACCCTGGCGAAGCTGAGACAAAGAGCAAAACTCCATCTGTAAAAAGGAAACAGTAGTTTGAAAGGAGTGAGCATCAAGGAGAGCACATATAAAGCCGAAAAAATAGTAACAGAGGGTATTAAATGGCACACATTTACAAACTGCCAATGATATAGAAAAGAACCTTGCATGAAGAAAAATGTGATCTGCAAGATACAGCGGTAGGGACGGACGAGATCACACGAGACATGTCCCAAGTCCTGGGTTACAGGACAGGCACACTCAAAAGACAGTACCGAGCAGGACAAGAGAACTTAAGGAAACGACCAAAAGCATATTCACACCGCAGGGCCAGCAAGTTTGTCCAAAGCATGGCAAAAGAGTATAATGATGGGTAAGGCAAAGATACTAAATATGCGCATGCAGTAGTGATTGTAGACATGCTAATCAGCTATAGCAGGAAAGCATAAAGTGTTACAAACAGTCCGAACAAAAGCAGAGGCATATGTAACCACTACAGGATCAACACAAGAAAGATCAAAAGGAACCAGCCGAGGCATAAACCTCGGGGTATACGATATTTCGTGTCTCAGACGTGCACTTCTCATCTTTATCTTCTATAAGAAACTTAAGGGATTTCCTAGACGTGACGCGTGACACGGCAACATAAAGCTGCCCATGAGTAAACACAGGCTGCTTCAGATATATTCCAACAGAAGATAAGGTCTGACCCTGACTTTTATTTATCGTCATCGCATAGCACAATCTGATAGGAAACTGTCGTCGCTTCAAGATGAAAGGCCATTTGGTTTTCTTCCCTGTCAATTCTATTCTGGGTATGTAGACAACGCTTCCAATATGAGAACCCGTCATAATAACAGCCTGAATCACACGATCAGCCAACTCTCTAACAATCAGGCGAGTCCCATTGCACAGGCCGTTGGCTTGACTCAAATTTCTAAGAAGCATGATAGGAACACCGGGTTTTAAGAATATTCTATGCTCAGGGAAATTTATCATAGAAACCGCGTTCAAAACCTCTGGCGGATAAAAAACATTGCTTTCTTTCACAGTATCAGCGGCTTCAAATATTGAGTCGCAGGTTAAGTACTCTCGACCACTCTGCGGCACAAGGGACATAACATAAATATTAACCTTCTCAGCCACCTCATTGGTTGGGGTTAGAATAGCTCGCTCACGAAGGTACCCAGGTTTATCATAGTTTGCAAGAAAATCTGTATAAGTCGACGAAACTATGGCAGAAATGTTATCTCCGTCAGTATGAATCAATAGGTTATCAGGTATTTTTATCCATGTGGCTTCAGACTCTCCTTCCCTTTTGGTTGCTGGGAGTTTTCCATCTCCAAGATCTAACACCCACTTACTAAACAATGCCACACCTTGCTGTAACACAGGATCTGCACCAGGCATTGAGAGACGCATGTTGATGGACAAACGCAGGACCAAAATAGATTTCCAAATAGGAGAATTTGTTATGGTTGCATCGACAATCTCTGGTCTAGACCCACCTTCAATAACAGGTAATATTTGTCTAAAGTCACCTCCCAATACAACAATTTCCCCCCCAAATGGAACATCAGCAAGAAAAGGGTCATCACAAGACAAAAGGTCACGCAAAGTTCGATCTAAGCACTCAAAGCATCTTCTGCTTGTCATAAGTGCTTCATCCCAGATGATCAAAGAGGTATCTCTTATAAGATTGGCCAAGTGCGTGCCTCTTTTGATATCACACATGGTGGTCTGGTCTATTAAAATAGGTATTTTAAATCGAGAATGAGCAGTCCTACCACCCGCAAGTAACAAAGCCGCAACACCCGAAGACGCAACAGTCAAAACAATTTTTTTTGTCCCCTGAGAAGAGAGATTATAGCATTCCACAGAAAAGTTTTCCCAGTGCCACCATACCCAGAGACGAAGAAAACACCAGAATTTTCTTGTAAAACACAGTCAACAATAGTTTGGTAAGCAGCTCGTTGATCAACATTAAGCATCCCAAGCAAAAATTATCGCTTCCTTTGCAAGTTTTTCAGAGTCATATGATAGTTCCTCACGGATCAACCTATTTTCATAGAAAGTCATTTCAAAGGATGTTTTAGGAGGGAGATTGAAGTCGCTTCTCTGAGCCCCATTTTTAACAAACACATCAGCCAGCTCCTGAAGCAACAGGTCTCTAAGTTGGTCATTTGGCATTTCATATTCAAGATTACCCATGGCAAGCCTAACACGATGTTTAATATCATCAGCAAGCGTAACCCAGTACCGCTCAAAGAACAATCTCTCATCCCTAACCCCACAATGAATAAGCATAGTAACAAACAACTATCGAAGGCTTGGCCCAAAACCCCAGACGGACGCCTCATCAACTGCACGGTACCATTCTAGATCATCACCCAGTAAACCTCTAGCTGCGCACGCCTCTTTGAAAGTACCGTAAACAACACCCTCAAAGGTTCTAAGGTCTTCGTAACTCGTTGCTCCTTTTACAATCATAAGAAGCATCCGCAAGTAATACAACTCGCCACCTGTTGGGTGAACATAGTAAATGCGGCCTATCTTTTGGCAGCCCTCTCTAACATGCCATGACCTATCAGCACTATCCCACGTAAATTTAGTAGGGAAATCACAGTACGTCAATCCTAAACCTTCCCCAAACTCTAAATTAGCTTTCATCCACTCAGTGAGCATTGTTTTTCTTAGGAAGTGAGAATCAGCTATTGGTTCTAGATTTGCTTGGGCACTAAAACTAACAAAGTTCATATTTGGCAAATGAACAACCAAACGCTCAACAGAGGGAATCTTTCCGTGTATAATAAAACCATATATACGCCACAAACCACTATACTCGCATATATACCTACAGCTTCGATATTCTTTAATCTCATCTACTCCATCAGAGACAGAAGCATGATCATCATTGCTCTCGGTATTGGCTCTTTCCAAAACCACTTTTGAAAAATCTAGGCCTTTCGTGACATACTTAAATAGATATTTCATAACTTGTGTTTTGTTACACCACTCAACATTGATGTGCCCTTGAAACTTTTTCAGTAAGGTCATATTATAAGGTACAACATGTCTATTGTCAAGATAGTGACCATTTTTAAACACACGGTGCCCGCTGTCACGATGCCTATACAAAGCAAATCCATTTTCATCTATCGTCGTCATATCTTGAAAACTCTTAGGGAAATGCTTAGAGCAGACACCTTTTTTCATACAAACACACTTATCATTCATGTCGCCACACAGGCCATGCATCATAAACTCAGAAACTAATGAATACCCCAATGGATCAACAAGAGGATCTGGGATCTCGGCACACACAAAGGAGTCAATGACATCTGCACTAACCTTTGAATGATCTCCCTTCAACCAAACAAGGATATGAGCATGTGGCAGTCCCCGTTTCTGGAATTCAACGCTGTATAGAACTGGAAAGCAAAAACAACAACATGTCAAAAAACAGGGAAACACATATGCACCAAGCAGAAAATCTCAGACAGCAGACCAACTGAAAGGAGAAAAGACAGCACTAGCCTTTATAGGACCGTAGGCACGCCCCGACTTAATCTCATCTAGATATTCATCAAGTTTCATGCTAAAGACCCTAACAACAATGTCAGCCCTGTCACGTGGCTTTTGTCCAGGTTCTGACAACAAGGCCTCAGCGATCTCAAGCCACTTTGGATTACACGTAAAAGTAGAAAAAAAATCAGGGGCACCATGCACTCGACAGATTGCAAGACCATCTTGGAAGTTCTCCTGAAAGTAACGCTTCCCACCAGTATGACTCGACGGGCAAATAGTTTTTTCCCTACAGACCAGCCATTGACATAACCCTGGCCAACAGCATCGGTAACACCCTGCATATGCTCAGATCGAAAATCATCCTGGTGCCTAAGTATGTACCAAAGTCGCTGCTCATCAATGCAAGCGCGACAGTCAACAACAATTTGTGAAGACAAAGACCCATAACATAAGTAAGGATTTGGCTGTTCCGCGCGGTAATGACACGCATAACAGTAATAGTCCTGCATAGTAACTTTACCCCTGGTCTTTTCCCCGGCCCGCAATCCTTTATATGGAACATCAATTTGGAAACCTCTCTCACCATATGGGAACAACAATGGATACTGCAATGGCATATAGGCTGGATGCAAAGAATTAATTTGCTGCAGCCCTTCAACCCTATCATGTATCATGATATCTCGAGAAGATGCGTCTAACGTAAAATCACCAACAACCAGGGCCGCCAGCTCATTAGCCGTGGGCAGGTTATACTATGGACCATCACCTTCACCAGGCGCAATGATCCTAATAGCTATACGCTCAGCTGGATGCTCCTCTAACCTCTCTTTAGCCATCCTAAACTTCTTAACCAAAGAATTGTTCTGGTCAAGCATGTCCTTTAAACCCTCCACAATAGAATGATCTAACTGCCCTGAGGAAGTACCATCTACATTGACCGCATTCATCCTATGGTCCACTTCATTAGCAGTGTCATAAATATACATCTCAGCGAATTTAGGAGACTCATCTTTCGATGGCAAAAGAGAACCAATACAGTGATGGACCTGACCACAAATCTTATAAAGGTTAGGACCACGCGTACCCTCTAATGAACGATCAATGGTCGCCCCCATAGATGTAAATGCAAACATGCAATTGTATTGTCGTATCTTAGTCAGGAATTGCTTGGAAACACGATCACCATCATAAGATAACAAACGATTCAACAAAGCAGGTGGTTCCTTGAAGGGTTTAACAACGACTTTTCCACCTTTGCAACAAAGGTTATAAACGATTTTACATTGCACCCATGAAGAAGACGACCTGACCCTCTCCTCAAACCAAAAAGAGGCCTTACAATGGGGGCATTGATACTCGGGAGGGCCATGGTAAGATCGGTTCTTATAGGACGCTACAGAAAATGCAATACTCAGAAGCCAGCCATCATAAGAAAAGGAGAAAGCACAATTGTCAAGAACCTAACAGGCAGTACCTTTGAGATTGTCAACAACCTCGGCAGGAAACCCGGTCCAATCAGCTGGCAACTCACCTGGTAACCCATCTATAAACCCAAGATCTACACACACGTTTGTTGTGAGAAACAACCCCCGAAACATACCAACCAAACAAAACAAATATGCACCCACGAACATGCAGACCAGCACCTGTAACACCGTGGCGACGAAGGGTTCTAAGTAACTTACGCCTTTTTCGGTTTCTAGCCGACATGGCAGGAGTGAGAACGGGGAACCAACCATCCCCTGGGAAAGCCGCAGAGCCAACACAAGTGAACACGTGCATACCAAACAAAACATAAACAAACGACCACAGAAGACAACTTACTCTTTCTCTTACGAACACCCAGAGCACCAACAACAGAAGCATGTAAGACACGGCGACGACGAGCCATCACCAGTAATAAGCAGACATGAATGCAAGTACTGCATGTTGAGATAAAACAACAGCAAAGGCAGAAGATGTAAACACAGACAAATGCCAAAGAGGAGCAACCTAGACAGGATGGTTAATTAAAGAACCCTCAATTAATCACAAAGTTGAGCTATTTATTACAGAGATCCCTAATAGAACTAATATAACACTATAATAATTCTGATTCAGCCTACCCACACTCTCCTAACCAGCCCCTAGAGCTCACGAACCGAACCAACCAACTGCGAGTACAACAGCTGGAGCTGAACACTCGCATTTACACCAGCGGTGTTCCTTTGTCCACCTGAATGCACCAAAGGCCAGGTAGACCGAGCAAGCACGCCTGCAAGCACCACAACCGACTGCGCAACGCCTTTATACGCTAGCATGCTCTCATAATTTTAATCCGCAATAACAAAGCCATAAACACTCTGTAAAAACCGGACCACCTGATAAGCAGCCTGATCGTATAATGAGGAGCAGCCGTCAAACGAACTGCCCCAGAAAAAATGTGTTTGGCACCATACTACATCCTCCCTAACAAGAACATCGATCTCAACCCCTCCAAGTAGAGAACCATCAGACGCCACCTCTCGAACATATGAATGGAATGGCAGTCGACAGTAGCTCGCAACAGCCTCAAACAGAGGCACACACGAAGAACGCAGGATAAACATGCCTGTAGTTATGACACATTAAGGAAAACCGAGAAAATACCGACACACACCATACAAAGGGACAAACGCATGAGCATACATACCGAAGGACATGAAAATTAATCTTATTACCAAGTTATGGCTTACCGTGCGAAGCAACCAACAACACCACCACGTTACAGGGCCTATCAACACGACCGGCTTAGAGAAATAACCTCTAGACCAAAACAACCTGCAAAACAGAGAGTAGAAGACAGGCAAACCATCAACAAAGGCAACAACCAAATTAAAGAGGCAACACAACAACACATATATGAAAGTTAACCTAAAAAACACCTAGAAACACAATCCACCAAACCCACACCAAGCACTCTTCCCAATCACAAACGACAATAACATAAAAGCAAGGCAGGACCAAGCCATACCAACCCCAAATGAATGATATGAGCTATACAATACTGAACAGGGCCAAACATAAACAACAATGAACTAAACAATCCTTAGCAAGGCTCAACATAAACAACAATGAATTCAAACAAGGCAGGACCAAGTCATATTAACTCAGCTAGACAAGATCATGAAGATGCCATGCTTCTCCATTTTTTCAGAAGGCCATTGGACGAATCCAGAAACAACAGGTTGATCCACATGGGACACATTGCAGCAGACAAACCCAAAAGGCACATGCCAGCATGAACCTATGCCTAGACAAACCCAAAAGGCACATGCCAACATGCATCCATGGCCTCCTGAACACAACCCCACATACAAAACAACAAACTCTTTAGTGATCTAGCTAGACGTGGCCAAATTCGTGGACATGAAACCGAAAAAACCCATACAGAGGAACTAACTAAGGGCCCCAGCAAAGCTAAAGATAAGTAAGTGTAAAGCAGATCTTCCCCTAACCCCCTGATAAGTAAAATGGCAGGTACCTGACAAAATTCGAAAGGAAACAAAAGTTGGTAGAAAGCCACCAACAAAAAAATCCTATGAACCGAGACAAAGCCAAGCACCTAATGGAGTGGGAAAAACAAACATCCATTCACCAGGAACCTATCCAGAGTAGCAAGATCCAAAAAAGCAGTAAAAGACACACGCCTGTCACCTATCACCAGGCAAACAAGACAAAAGCAAGAACAACAAAAATCCACTCAGAAAGAAAGACATGCGCTGGTTCGCCACAACAGCATAAGAATACCATGATCCGTCACCGTGCACACCTACCCTAACGCCAGGCATAACACAACGAGCAAAACAGCACACGAACACATCCCGGCCGATAGGCGTACCACAACTAGCCAACCAGCACACGCACACATGTGCACAAGAGTCAACCAAGACAGAAAAAAGGACTATCGACAAAGAGAAAGGGAAAGTGCAATGGACCTGCAGATCCTTGGTGCAAGACGCGAAGACCAACACGCACACGAGGATGAGCAGGTTCGCTGACCAAGCAGGAGCAACTGCAAAGAACATAGCAGCCGTCAGAAACGTCAAAAGCCCATCTCGGCTGAAGAAGACCACATGGCTCGGGACAAAAGCAAGATTTACCCGCAGATCGAAGAACGGTGCAGCGGATCCAGGCCCAACGAAGAGGAGAACAGCGGATCTGCAAGCAACACACACCCCAGATCCAAAACTGGTCATACACGATAGATGGAGCAGAGAAAAGAGGAGAGAACCGAGAGGACAACCACCTTAACTGGCGTCACGGCAGCGTGCCGCCATCGGAGCCCTTCGGCGACCAACCCTAGCGACGACTCACAGACCAGAGCGTAGGAGCACGGAGAGGAGTGAGCACCGAGGGGAAACGAAACAAAAGGAGGACAGGAGGAGAAGAGGCAGGCGACGACGCAGGATAAAGGAGACGACCCACCCACCCCCTCCCCGCCCGCACCCACCCACACCCAAACACGGACCCAGAGAGAGGAGAGCCACCAACGTTGACACTTCTGGTCCCACCTATAAATGACAGGGGAGAACGGGAGGAGTACCACACGTGAAGCGCCCGCACCCACCCACACCCAAACATGCACCCAGCGAGAGGAGAAGCACCCACGTTGGCGTTTCTGGTCCCACCTGTAAACGAGAGGGGCGAACGGGAGGAGCACCACACCGAATCATAACTGGAGCCAACAAACGGACAGGATCACGCCGCGTCAGCTTGGACCCACAGATCGGACGGTCAGCATTCAGATCGACCTAGGAAGCCCCCTATTCCGGCACAAATCAAGAATTGAGATGTCTGAAGGATGTTGCTGTGCGTACCGACCCCTCGATGATGGTCGTGCCTCAACCCTGTCGAAACTGCAACTGCAGCGGCACATGCTTATCAATGTTGGTCGGCAGGTCTAGTACCAGCCACATCGGTAGCTACTGCAGCATATATGTATTGAATACTTCTATTATCTTCGAGTAATCAGGCCTTGTACACTGTAGCCACTCTAGGATCCTTCCTGTCGACCACCGTATTAGCTTCGTCACTGAACCATCCTTCGGTGAGTACTCAGGTCCGGCACTGAAACCACAATTTCAACCGTACCAGTTCAACCTCAGCATGAAGCTAGGTGTCAACATAGATATTCCTTAGATTCATATTGCCCCAAGCCCTTCTTCTAGGGTGCAGCTTCTGTGATTGACGCACATGGAGTGGAGAGTTTTTGCCGCTTGGTGATGGCGGGGCCGAAGCAACGATAGCTCCTCGAGATGGATAATTATGCTACATACCGATAAACCCACATATATAAAATCTTTTTTACCTAACTCTGCCAATGCAATCAATATAATCAGCCGATCTTTCTGAAGTCTGGCGGCTGCTGCTGCTCTTGAGCTGCATGATTATGATGTAGATGTGTGTCTTCGTCCAGCTTGATGGGAAGAAGAGCCAGCGAACACCGATCTACAAACGTCCGCTTGATGATTTAATGTATAACGTCTAGATGTGAGTGACCCAAAGAGGGATGAATTATTTATGGAACATCGCTCCTGCCGCCGGCCACTCGTACATCTAGCACTACGCAAGGCAACACGATTTGCTAATGACGTCGGTGGCTAATGGCGGCGGCGTACACGAGGGCATCGAAGAGCATTAGGGCACGGTAACTTATCCATGGCATTGGTAGGTAATTATTTCAAACTTTCACGTGAAAAGATTTTCAAAGATCCATCGGCCCTAATTAGCTACTTTATTTAATGGATGGTTGGATGTTTCTAATTTGGTAACTTATCCATGGCATTGGTGGGTACTTATTTCAAACTTTCACGTGAAAAGATTTTCAAAGATACATCGGCCCTAATTAGCTACTTTATTTAATGGATGGTTGGATGTTTCTAATTTTTGTGGTAATTTCTAGCTTATTTCTCTTTTATCTGGTTAGCCCATTAATTACTTTTTATATATAAATAGATGATCATGATGCCCTCATGTACAATTTTATTTTTATCGACAACTCTATCTCTAAACATGTGGACATATTTTTCGATTTCGGCTTCCGCTTGAGGACAAGCGAGGTCTAAGCTTGGGGGAGTTGATACGTCCATTTTGCATCATGCTTTTATATCAATATTTATTGCACTATGGACTGTTATTACACATTATATCTCAATACTTATGGCTATTCTCTCTTATTTTACAAGGTTTACCATGAAGAGGGGGAATGCCGACAACTGGAATTCTGGCTGGAAAAGGAGCAAACGTTGGAAACCTATTCTGCACAACTCCAAAAGTCCTGAAACTCCACGAAACATCTTTTTGGATTTAATAAGATTTTTTGAGCGAAAGAAATACACTAGGGTGCCCACACCCTGTCCAGGAGAGAGGAGGGCGCCCCCCTATAGGGCGCCCCCTATCTCCTGGGCCCCCTGGTGGGCCTCCTGCGTCCATCTTCTGCTATATCAGAGCTTTTACCCTGGAAAAAATCGTGGGCAAGCTTACGAGACGAAACTCCGCCGCCACGAGGCGGAACCTTGGCGGAATCAATCTAGGGCTCTGGCGGAGCTGTTCTGCCGAGGACACTTCCCTCCGGGAGGGGGAAATCATCACCAACGTCATCACCAATGATCCTCTCATCGGGAGGGGGTCAATCTCCATCAACATCTTCACTAGCACCATCTCCTCTCAAAACCCTAGTTCATCTCTTGTATCCAATCTTGTATCAAAACCACAAATTGGTACCTGTGGGTTGCTAGTAGTGTTGATTACTCCTTGTAGTTGATGCTAATTGGTTTACTTGGTGGAAGATCATATGTTCAGATCCTTTATGCATATTATTACTCCTCTGATTATGAACATGAATATGCGTTGTGAGTAGTTACGTTTGTTCCTGAGGACATGGGTGAAGTATTGCTATTAGTAGTCATGTGAATTTGGTATTCGTTCGATATTTTGATGAGATGTATGTTGTCTTTTCCTCTAGTGGTGTTATGTGAACGTCGA
The DNA here is from genome assembly GCF_018294505.1 of Triticum aestivum. NCBI lineage: Eukaryota > Viridiplantae > Streptophyta > Magnoliopsida > Poales > Poaceae > Triticum > Triticum aestivum. Next base: position 404,331,006 of record NC_057797.1, on the reverse strand, counting down.
CTACATGAAACTTCACCATTATTTGGGCCTAGAGGAAGGCATGGGGAAGTAATAAGTAGATGATGGGTTGCTAGAGTGACAGAAGCTTAAACCCTAGTTTATCCGTTGCTTCATTAGGGGCTGATATGGATCCATATGTTTAATGCTGTGGTTAGGTTTACCTTAATACTTCTTTTGTAGTTGTGGACGCTTGCAATAGGGGTTAATCATAAGTGGGATGTTTGTCCAAGTTATTGCAGTACCAAAGTACCGGTCCACCCACATATCAAATTATCAAAGTACTGAACGCGAATCATATGAACGTGATGAAAACTAGCTTGACGATAATTCCCAATGTGTCCTCGGGAGCTCCTTTCTCATTATTAGAAATTGTCCACGCTTATCCTTTGCTACATAAAGGATTGGGCCACCTTGCTGCACTTTACTTACTTTATTTACTTGTTACTCGTTACTATTTATCTTATCACAAAACTATCTATCACCTACAATTTCAGTGCTTGCAGAGAAAACCTTACTGAAAATCGCTTATCATTTCCTTCTGCTCCTCGTTGGGTTCAACACTCTTAGTCATCGAAAGGACTACGATTGATCCCCTACACTTGTGGTTCATCACTCTATACATTTTTTGCCATTATATGCACCTCTATGACTTAAGTTTTTGCCAAGCTGGGTTGCCTTGCTCCTGTGTTTATGCCTTACGTTCCCGATTGTTCGGCTAAGGTGTAAAGGGAGTACCTCTGCGATTGTTACAACCGGGTAATCCGGATCTGTACCTCAGACGGGTGAAGCCGAAAGCTAGCTTTCTTAAGAGAATAATTGGTTGGCAAGCAACGACAGATTGTTTACATTTTTGTAATTCTTCTAACAAATACTGGATAGGCTACCCGTAACTCGGATCAAAGCCTAGGCACGCCAACCCAAGGAAAGGAACCCTTAACGAGACTATTTTCCTTGGAAGATGTTTCTTACGTTAATAAGTAATATAACATAACTCCCCAAACAAATTTTTGTCTGTTTGAGAAATATGACTGGACTGCCTGGTTTCCGGACAGAATGAATGTTTGTTACATTCCAACATGGTATCCGGAAACACTCCACCTTCTTGGTTCAGAGTTGAAGCCGAAGGTCCGCGATGACAAATTTTTACATGTTCGGTCGGAGATAAGTTCGATGATAAAGTACATTGATACATTGAATCGAATGTCTACTCTTTATCTATGCCATCTATAAGACTGTCTAAGCTACAATCTTTTTGCGAATATTTCGCGACTATCATCACTTGGTCATATACTAATTTTCACGGGAATCTTTTTTCCGTCTGGTCCCTAAGGTCCAACTCGACATTGATACATTGAATCGAATGTCTACTCTTTATCTATGCCATATATAAGACTGTCTAAGCTACAGTCTTCTTGCGAATATTTCGCATCTATCATCAGTTGGTCATATGCCAATTTCACGAGAATCTCTTTTCTGTCTGGTCCCTAAGGTCCAACTCGGTCCATATGATTCGAAGATTGCCCAATGTAGTGTGTTTTCACCATCGCCCATGCCTCCCGTGCACCTTCTCGGCACGCGGACGCCTTCCATAGCTCAAAACGACACCGGACACCTTTGAAAAGGTTTGCCAACCCCTCCATACTTTCTGGAGGGGCATCGGATGGCCATAAGGCCTTGGCCATACTTCTCATGGCTTTTCGAGCTCGCTCATGCACCACAGACAACTCCTTTAGCACGTCGCCTCGAAATCCAGATACCTTTTCTTTGGGCCGCCCGGTTAAAAGACCTGCAACAATAGTATTATGATAATCCTAATTACGGGATACTATGTGTCCTTTGGATGGTTCATAAGGTCATACCGAATATGCCGCCTTTCAACTTTCTATTCTCTTTTTGCATGTCCGATAACTGAGCCTTTAAACTCTTTATCTCCTCGGCTTGTTTATCCTTTTCCTCCTCGAGTTTGTTCTTTTGAACATCGGTCATTGTGGCTTTATTCATTTCTTCAAGCTCTGCGGTGGTGGCACTCAGCTTTGTCTGGCTCATTTTAAGCTCCTGAGATAGAGCATTGTTCTTCTCTTTGAGAACCCGCGGTCGTAATGATCCTTAAATCGGTTGGCCTAACCGCTTCAAGTCTTGGGGGTTACTAGCATATATCTATTAAATTTGCACAAGCTATTACCTGCATATCCTTTGAAAACAATTGAGTAACTCCGGCAAGTCTGTCCCGGGCGGCTCGGATATATGCATCCACCGAGCTGAGGGCAGTGAATTCCTATTCAGTAAAAACTGGAGCGCGCATGGCCTCTTTTAGTTGGCGATGATTCATCATTCTCTCCACTTCGAAATTCATGACGGATACGTCATCCCAATCCTCATGAGGGGGTGGATCTGGCACTGCTTCTGTATCAACTCTCGTCCTGGTTGACGAGCCCAGAGCCAGATTAGCTGATACTCGGCTAGCAGGGTGTTTGCCCATGGTTAGCCATGTGCTCCTCCTGAAATAAGATGAAGGGGAAATATAGCAATCTGATCTCATGCCCAGGCACATGTCAAAGGACATACCTCTTTGAAGAGGGAGGGGGTTCGACGGTGCTCCCAGTTTCCTTTCGTTTTGAACGCTCGCCCGGCATAGATACTGCCTTCCTAGAAACCTCTCTCAATGGAGTGCGGCTCACTGAGTGCCGATCCTGTGAAGCATAATTCAGTGTGATGGGTGAGATGTAAGTAGGGGCTCCCTTTTTAGGATGTTTTCCAAACACTTACAATGGCAAAGGGGAGAAGGCCGGGGTAGTCGGCCATAATAGCCACTTCTGAGTCGTCAAGGCTCACTTGGTAAAATACGCCATCCTCAAATTCTATGAATATGTCCGGATCCTCACAGAAGCCAGGGTCTTCGTTGCGAGCGTAATCCTCTGGATGTGGGGCGGGGCAATGAACATTCTCGACCACCTTCCTCCATAACTGCTTTACCACAACTAGAACAATTTGATTAGCATGCCGCAATAACGAGGTAGAACATTGCTGGTAATCAAAAACTTACCAATTCAATGGGGTTGTACATGGAAAAACCTTCCCGGTAGTTTAAACGGAGGAAATCTTCTTTCTCCCCCTTATAAAGATCGACCAGGATTATGGCCAGTTCGGCTGGGGTATCCGGGCCCTTGCGCCTGCAACGAGATGCATCGTCTTCTCCATTGTAACACCATAAAGGGGTCCTTTGGACTGGAGGGGCTGAATACATCGCTTTATCGCAATGGCCATGACTTTGATTATCGAGAGATCAGAATGAGCAAGTAATCTGACCTTGCTGACCAACCTCTTCACTTTCGCACTGTCTTCTCCTTGGGACCGCGGGGGCGCCAATTGAGGAGTTTCTTCAAAGGAGCACTGGAGAATTTGGGGAGGCCATGCCAAACTAGATTCGGAAGGGGAATGTCCTCAACATAAAACCACTCCGAAGACTTGGGATACCTCCTTGGGAGTTTCGATAGGGTAACCTGATCCGGCTATGCGCCATACTTCGGCGTTGCCCACTTCAAATATGGAACCCCCTCGATGACGAGGGACGAGGCAAAAGAACTTTCTCCAAAGTTCAAAATGAGCCTCGCAACCCGGAAACAGTTCGCAGAGAGCGACAAAGCCCGAGATGTGTGATATGTCTCCAATGTATCTATAATTTTTGATTGTTCCATGCTATTATATTATCCCTTTTGGATGTTTATGGGCTTTATTTTACACATTTATATCATTTTTGGGACTAACCTACTAACCGGAGGCCTAGCTCGTATTGCTGTTTTTTTGCCTATTTCAGTATTTCAAAGAAAAGGAATATCAAACGGAATGAATCCTTTGAGAGCGTGATTTTTGGAACGAACATGATCCAGAGGACTTGGAGTGCAAGTCAAGAAGCAGCCGAGGCCTCCACGAGATAGGAGGGCGCCCCCCTATAGGGCGCGCCCCCTGTCTCATGGGCCCCTTGGGCGTCCACCGACGTACTTCTTCCTCCTATATAAGCCTACGTACCCCAAAAATATCCAGGGAGCAGACGAAACACAATTTCCACCACCGTAACCTTCTGTATCTGCGAGATCCCATCTTGAAGCCTTCGCCGGCGCTCTGCCGAAGGGGGAATCGACCATGGAGGGCTTCTACATCATCATCCTTGCCCCTCCGATGAGTTATGAGTAGTTTACCACAGACCTACGGGTCCATAGTTATTAGCTAGATGGCCTCTTCTCTCTTTTTGGATCTCAATACAATGTTCTCCCCCTCTCTTGTGGAGATCTATTCGATGTATACTCTTTTTGTGGTGTGTTTGTCGAGATCTGATGAATTGTGGGTTTATGATCAAGTTTATCTATGAATAATATTTGAATCTTCTCTGAATTCTTTTATGTATGATGAGTTACCTTTGCAAGTCTCATCGAATTATCAGTTTGGTTTGGCCTACTAGATTGATCTTTCTTGCCATGGGTGAAGTGCTTAGCTTTGGGTTCAATCTTCCGGTGTCCTTACCCAGTGACAAAAAGGGTTGCAAGGCACGTATTGTATTGTTGCCATCGAGGATAACAAGATGGGGTTTATATCATATTGCTTGAGTTTATCCTTCTACATCATGTCATCTTGTTTAATGCGTTACTCTATTCTTATGAACTTAATACTCTAGATGCAGGCAGGAGTCGGTCGATGTGTGGAGTAATAGTAGTAGATGCAGGCAGGAGTCGGTCTACTTGTTGCGGACATGATGCCTATATACATGATCATGCCTAGATAATCTCATAATTATTTGATTTTCTGTCAATTGCTCGACAGTAATTTGTTCACCCACCGTAATACTTCTGCTATCTTGAGATAAGCCACTAGTGAAACCTATGGCCCCCGGGTCTATCTCTTATCATATTTGCTTCCAATTTACTTTTATTTGCATCTTTACTTTTTGCATCTATATTATAAAATACCAAAAATATATTTATCTTATCTTATTATCTCTATTAGATCTCACTTTCGCAAGTGGCCGTGAAGGGATTGACAACCACTTTATTGCGTTGGTTGCGAGTTCTTTGTTTGTTTGTGTAGGTGCGTGGGACTTTTGAGGAGCCTCCTACTGGATTGATACCTTGGTTCTCAAAAACTGAGGGAAATACTTACGCTACTATTGCTGCATCACCCTCTCCTCTTCGAGGAAAACCAATGCAAGCTCAAGACGTAGCAAGAAGGATTTCTGGCGCCGTTGCCGAGGAAGTCTTCGCTCAAGTCAAGACATACCAAGTACCCATCACAAACTCATCTCCCTCGCATTTACATTATTTGCCATTTGCCTCTCGTTTTCCTCTCCCCCACTTCACCCTTGCCATTTTATTCGCCCTCTCTTTCCCAATCTCCTCTCTCTTTCGTTTACCTTTTTGTTTGCTTGTGTCTCCATGTGCCTTCTATGTGCTTGCATCTTTGCTTGCTAAATCTATTGATATGGATTCACTTAAAGTGTTCTACTTGGATCTTCTTCGATCCTTATGCGCTCGTGCTGAAAGCCCAACTAGCCTAGTTGATGGGAAATCTTTAGATGAGCATGCTCATTTTGTGCGTCATTGTTTGTATGAAAAAGGGAAGCTCTTATGGTATCATATAAATAGTTTGCTATGCTATGCTTGGAATCTTTGTGAAATCTGTGATTTTACTTGTTGCTCTAAGAACCCTAAAAAACACCTTCCCTACCTATGTGAATTCAATGATAATGAAATCTTATCTTCTTATGCAAAGGGTGTTTATCGTTACTATGATATCGAACAAATTGAAGAATTTGTCATTTTTAAGGGTGCTCATGAAGTTGATTCTTTGATTGAAAAGTATGATTTTACTCTCAACAAATCTGAAAATTCTGTCATACTTAAATATTGCAATGAAAACTTTGCTCATAATGTCTATGTCCAAGAATTTATTGAAAGAATGACCGTTGCTTTGGAAGAAAATAATGATATGCATGAATCTATAGATAATGATGATTCCGATGATTTGGTTGAAATATCCCTTGATGAACATGATGCTTGCTATTCTTGTGGCCATGATGCCAATATTTATGAAGATGAATTTGCTATAGTTACTTATGTTAAAAATGAGACCGTTGCTATTGCACCCATGCTTGATAGTTCCTTTGATGAAAAGCATGATTGCAATGATTTTACTCTAAATTCTCTTGATGTCAATTGTGCTAATAATATGCAAAACCCTAAGCTTGGGGATGCTAGTTTTGCTATGTCCACTATTTGTTGTAATGATCATGATTGGGGTGATTTTTCTTATGATCTTGAAAATTTATTTAAGCCCAATGATGAATATGAGATTGATAATAGTGTTTGCAATATTATTGAAAGTGGGTTTGGAGAGGTCATGACTTTAGTCAATATTAATCCCACTATCATGGAAGAGTGTCAACTTTGCATGCATGTGGATCGTGTTGGAAATATTTTATGTGATAGTTATTTTGTTGAATTTGCTTATGATCCTACATGTAATTATTATGAGAGAGGAAAATATGGTCGTAGAAATTTTCATGTTACTAAATTACCTCTCTTCATGTTGAGATTGCTATCATCTCTTTGTGCTTCCTTGCATATGCTAGTTTTTGCTTGCCTTGATAATTTGTTTGCTTACAAGATGCCTATGCATAGGAAGTATGCTAGACTTAAGTGTGTTTGTCACATGTTTTATGATGCTCTCTTTGTGCTTCAATTCTTGTCTTTCATGTGAGCATCATTGAAATCTCAATGCCTAGCTAAAAAGGCTTTAAAGAAAAGCGCTTGTTTGGAGGCAACCCAATATTTTTCCTTGCTGTTATTTAATAAATTTTTCATCTACCTTCTGTTTAGATGTGTTTTTATCTTTTAATTAGTGTTTGTGCCAAGTAGAACCTATAGGATAACCTATGATGATAGTTGATTTGATTCTTCTGAAAAACAGAAACTTTGCACACACGAATTTAGTTTTGTTAAATCACAGAAACGTGATTTTGCATTGATTCTTTTTGATGCTGATCAATAGACAAATTGTCCAGGACTTCCTATTTTGTTAGGATTTTTAGAGTCGCATAAGTTTGTGTTAGTTACAGATTGCTACAGACTATTCTGTTTTTGTTAGATTCTATTTTTCGTGTGTTGTTTGCTTATTTCGATGCATCTATGGCTAGTAAAATAGTTTATAAACCATAGGGAAGTTGGAATACAGTAGGTTTAACACCAAAATAAATAAAGAATGAGTTCATTACAGTACCTTATGTTGTGGTTTTGTTTTCTTTCACTAACGGAGCTTATAAGATTTCCTGTTGAGTTTTGCGTTGTGAAGTTTTCAAGTTTTGGGTAAAGCTTTTATGGACTATGGAATAAAGGGTGGCAAGAGCCTAAGCTTGGGGATGCCCAAGTCACCCCAAGATATTCAAGGATAGCCAAAAGCCTAAGCTTGGGGATGCCCCGGGAAGGCATCCCCTCTTTCGTCTTCGTTCATTGATAACTTTACTTGGAGCTATATTTTTATTCGCCACATGATATGTGTTTTGCTTGGAGCGTCGTGTATTATATTAGTCTTTGCTTTTTAGTTTACCACAATCATCCTTGCTGTAGACACCTTTTGGGGGAAGCCTGCTTGATTAGAATTTGCTAGAATACTCTATGTGCTTCACTTATATCTCTTGAGCTTGATAGTTTTTGCTCTAGTGCTTCACTTATATCTTTTAGAGCACGGTGGTGTCTTAATTTTGAAGAAATTTCTAGTCTCTCATGCTTCACTTATATCTTTTTGAGAGTCTTTTAGAACAGCATGGTATTGGCTATGGTTTTAAAGTTGGTCCTAGAATGACGAGCATCCAAGTTGGGTATAATAAAAACTATCATAGAAAAAGAATTGGATGCTATGATCAATATGATGCTTGATAATTGTTTTGAGATATGGAGGTAGTGATATTAAATTCATGCTAGTTGGGTGATTATGAATTTAAAGAATGCTTGTGTTGAAGTTTGTGATTCCCGTAGCATGCACGTATGGTGAACCGCTTTGTGATGAAGTTGGAGCACAATTTTATTTATTGATTGTCTTCCTTATGAGTGGCGGTCGGGGACGAGGGATGGTGTTTTCCTACCAATCTATCCCCCTAGGAGCATGCGCGTAGTGCTTTGGTTTTTGATGACTTCTAGATTTTTGCAATAAGTACATGAGTTCTTTTGACTAATGTTGAGTCCATGGATTATACACACCCTTTCACCCTTCCATCATTGCTAGCCTTTCTTGTGCCGTGCAACTTTCGCCGGTACCATACACCTACCATATACCTTCCTCAAAACAGTACCTACCTATTATGGCATTTCCATAGCCATTCCGAGATATATTGCCATGCAACTTTCCACCGTTCTATTCATATGACACACATTACTTTTGTCATATTGCTTTTTGCATGATCATGTAGTTGACATTGTATTTGTGGCAAAGCCACCTTCATAATTTTCATACATGTCGCTCTTGATTCATTGCATATCCCGGTACACCGCTGGAGGCATTCATATAGAGTCATATCTTGTTCTAGCTTTGAGTTGTAATTCTTGAGTTGTAAATCCATAAAAGTGTGATAATCTTCATTATTAGAGCATTGTCCTAGTGAGGAAAGGATGATGAAGACTATGATTCCCCGACAAGTCGGGATGAGACTTCGGACTTTACAAAAAAAAAAGAGAAAGGCCAAAAAAAGAAGAAGGCCAAAGAAAAAAAAAGAAAAAAGAAAAAAATGAGAGAAAAAGAGAGAAGGGACAATGCTACTATCTCTTTTTCCACACATGTGCTTCAAAATAGCACCATGATCTTCATGATAGAGAGTCTCATATGTTGTCACTTTCCTATACTAGTGGGAATTTTTCATTATAGAACTTGGCTTGTATATTCCAATGATGGGCTTCCTCAAAAATGCCCTAGGTCTTTGTGAGCAAGCAAGTTGGATGCACACCCACTTAGTTTCTTTTGTTGAGCTTTCATATATTTATAGCTCTAGTGCATCCATTGCATGGCAATCCCTACTCACTCACATTGATATCTATCAATGGGCATCTCCATAGCCCGTTGATACGCCTAGTTGATGTGAGACTATCTTCTCCTTTTTGTCTTCTCCACAACCACCATTCTATTCCACATATAGTGCTATGTCCATGGCTCACGCTCATGTATTGCGTGAAAGTTGAAAAAGTTTGAGATTATTAAAGTATGAAACAATTGCTTGGCTTGTCATCGGGGTTGTGCATGATTAAATACTTTGTGTGATGAAGATAGAGCAATAGCCAGACTATATGATTTTGTAGGGATAACTTTCTTTGGCCATGTTATTTTGAGAAGACATGATTACTTTGATTAGTATGCTTGAAGTATCACCATCTTCATGTCAATATGAACTTTTATTTTGTATCATTTGGATCTGAACATTCATGCCACAATAAATAAAATTACATTGAGAATTATGCTAGGTAGCATTCCACATCAAAAATTCTCTTTTTATCATTTACCTACTCGAGGACGAGCAGGAATTAAGCTTGGGGATGCTTGATACGTCTCCAACGTATCTATAATTTTTGATTGTTCCAGGCTATTATATTACCCCTTTTGGATGTTTATGGGCTTTATTTTACACATTTATATCATTTTTGGGACTAACCTACTAACCGGAGGCCCAGCCCGTATTGCTGTTTTTTTGCCTATTTCAGTATTTCGAAGAAAAGGAATATCAAACGGAGTCCAAACAAAATGAAACCTTCGGGAGCGTGATTTTTGGAACGAACGTGATCCAGATGACTTGGAGTGCAAGTCAAGAAGCAGCCGAGGCCTCCACGAGATAGTAGGGCACGTCCCCCTATAGGGCGCGCCCCCTGTCTCGTGGGCCCCTCAGGCTTCCACCGATGTACTCTTCCTCCTATATAAGCCTACGTACCCCAAAAACATCCAGGGAGCAGATGAAACACAATTTCCACCACCGTAACCTTTTGTATCCGCGAGATCCCATCTTGGAGGCTTCGCCGGCGCTCCGCCGGTGCTCCGCCGGAGGGGGAATCGACCATGGAGGGCTTCTACATCAACATCCTTGCCCCTCCGATGAGTTGTGAGTAGTTTACCACAGACCTACGGGTCCATAGTTATTAGCTAGATGGCTTCTTCTCTCTTTTTGGATCTCAATACAATGTTCTCCCCCTCTCTTGTGGAGATCTATTCGATGTAAACTCTTTTTGCGGTGTGTTTGTCGAGATCCGATGAATTGTGGGTTTATGATCAAGTTTATCTATGAATAATATTTGAATCTTCTCTGAATTCTTTTATGTATGATGAGTTATCTTTGCAAGTCTCTTCGAATTATCAGTTTGGTTTGGCCTACTGGATTGATCTTTCTTGCCATAGGAGAAGTGCTTAGCTTTGGGTTCAATCTTGCGGTGTCCTTACCCAGTGACAGAAAGGGTTGCAAGGCACGTATTGTATTGTTGCCATCGAGGATAACAAGATGGGGTTTATATCATATTGCTTGAGTTTATCCCTCTACATCATGTCATCTTGCTTAATGCGTTACTCTGTTCTTATGAACATAATACTCTAGATGCAGGCAGGAGTCGGTCGATGTGTGGAGTAATAGTAGTAGATGCAGGCAGGAGTCGGTCTACTTGTTGCGGACGTGATGCCTATATACATGATCATGCCTAGATAATCTCATAATTATTCGCTTTTCTATAAATTTCTCGACAGTAATTTGTTCACCCACCGTAATACTTATGCTATCTTGAGAGAAGCCACTAGTGAAACCTATGGCCCCCGGGTCTATCTCTTATCATATTTGCATCCAATTTACTTTTATTTGCATCTTTACTTTTTGCATCTATATTATAAAATACCAAAAAATATATTTATCTTATCTTATTATCTCTATTAGATCTCACTTTCGCAAGTGGTCGTGAAGGGATTGACAACCCCTTTATTGTGTTGGTTGCGAGTTCTTTGTTTGTTTGTGTAGATGCGTGGGACTTTTGAGGAGCCTCCTACTGGATTGATACCTTGGTTCTCAAAAACTGAGGGAAATACTTAGGCTACTATTGCTGCATCACCCTCTCCTCTTCGAGGAAAACCAACACAAGCTCAAGTCGTAGCAATGTGCAGAATAGAACCTGGGGTGAGGTTGTGTAGTTGGATCCCATACAACTCCAATACACCCGTGAGAAAGGGGTGGATCGGAAATCCTAAGCCCCGTAAAAGAAATGAAATGAAGCATGTCATTGCCAATAGAGGCCAATACCGCTCGCACACAGACTAGATCTGCGAGAGGGAGATATCCCTGCATCTGAAGTCGACTCAATTAAAGGTGAGACATTGAGCAGCTTCGCCAATCACCCTCTTGAGGGCCATGAGGGCGCGAAGAAGAGCTAGGAGCGCTGGCCATGTTTTGAAGTTTTTTGTGGCTGGTTCTGATGATCTCTACACGATGTGGATTGCATTTGGTGATCTAACCTCTTTATATAGACGCTACCCCTGTGTGGTCGGGGGCTTATTTGTAAAAAAATATTATGGACCGTTCGCATTCACCCAGCGTGTGGAAATCAAGGCGATGATATGGAGGAGTCATAAAAGCAGAATGTAAAGGTCAGGGCCGGGCTGTTATTCGTCTGAGGTACGATGAAGAACCTACCTTGCAAAGCTGAAGACATAAGCCGGATACTACATTGTCATTGAAGGCAAGTTCGGGGGCTACTGAGGGAGTCCTGGATTAGGGGGTCCTCGGGTGCCCAGTATATTCAATATGGGCCGGACTAATGGGCCATGAAGATTAAAGCCGAAGATTATCCCCCATGTCCGGGTAGGACTATAATATGAATGAACGACAAGTTTTTGTGACCAGATGTATTATTTCCTTCCTCTGCAAACCGACTTTGTACAACCCCAGGCCCCTATGATGTGTATATAAACTAGAGGGTTTAATCCATAGAGGCTATCAGAATTCCCATAGGCTAGACATCTAGGGATTAGCAATTACGATCTCGAGGTAGATCAACTCTTGTAACCCCTATACCCATTGAATAAAATCAAGCAGGACGTAGGGTTTTACCTCCTTTAAGAGGGCCCGAACCTGGGTAAATATCCTGTCCCTATCGTCCCCTGTTACCATCGATCCTCAGACGCACAGTTCGGGACCCCCTACCTGAGATCTTCCGGTTTTGACACCAACACAATGGTCGTTTCGTCAACGGCGGTCGGGTCGTCAGCGGCGGCCGGTTGCTCCTACCCGCCAAGCTTCCGTCCATCTCCACCGGTAGGTTCTATACACTACATCACCCCCACAGTCGGTAAGTAAATATCCACCCCTTCTTCGGTGCTTAGGGTTTTCAGCTACAAACCGATTTGAATCGGATCCAATGACTCCATGCTCTTTTAGTGATGTGTTCCTTCGCCTCCATGCACTGGTGCTAGGCTAGTGCTGCATTGCTTGCTCACATTGGTAGCATGCTTACATGCATGCAACAAAATTTCTATTCATTGTAAATGCATGCATATTATGATCCGAGTAGGAAGTGAATGTTTGCTAACATGTGTATGTCTAGTAGCACAAGTGTGTATGTATAGGACAAATGTGCAGTGATCATGTCATTGCCATTGGGCATAAGCTTGATAGGTGCACTGATCATGCCATTGCCATTGCCCATTGAGCATAGGCTTCATATGTGTGTTGATCATGTCATTGCCATTGGGCATAGGACCAATGTGCACTAATAATGTCATTCCACTGGGCATATGCTTGATATGTGCACTTGAAAGTGTGTTATATCGACTAGAGGGGGGGGGTGAATAGGCGATTTTTACAAATTCGTCACCGAGGAAATTCAACTAGAGGAATTTGCTAAGCAATAAAATACATGCAGCGGAATAAGTACTCAGGTGCAAGCATAACATGGTAGTAACATAGTCATGATGATGATATGAAACAAGCACAGAGCACAGGTAGCGTGTAAACAGGATAAGCAGGCTGAAGATAAGATGACTGAAGAATTAGGATTGAGGAAATTGATAAAGTCTTCAGTCCAAGTCTTCAAATAGTAACGATCAAGTTCATCAACACATGAATGAGGAAATGAAAGGGTTGAGGAAATAGAACCAATAGCTTGGTGAAGACAATGATTTAGTAGACCAATTCCAACTGCTGTGACAGTTGTACATCTGGTTGGAGCAGCTAGGTATTTAAACCTGAGGACACACAATCCTCACGTATTCTCCTTGAGCTAAGGTCACATAGACCTCGCCCAATCACTCATGGTAAGTCTTTAGGTCACTTCCAAACCTTCACAGACTCGGTCACTCGGCGAGATCCACAATTCCTCTTGGATGCTCTAGACCATGAGGCCTAATCGTCTGGAGGATGTAGAATCCCCAAAGGTAACAAGCATCGGTTGCAGACAGGAATAATCTCTTCAGTGATGCTCAATCACTTTGGGTTACAGGTGTTTGGGTTTGGGTTTTTCCTCACTGATGATTTTCGCTCAAAGTCCTCGGAGGATGGGACACTCTCAATGACAAGTGTCACTTTCTCTCGGAGCAGCCAACCAACTAGTGGTTGTAGGGGGCGGCTATTTATAGCCAGGGAGCAGCCCAACATGATAAGGCATAAATGCCCCTCAATGATATGACCCTTAGGTGGGTAGCATATTTTGGGACAGCTGGCGCGTAGCACAACAACGGTTGGAAATTTGTGCTCTCAAATTCCTCAGGGCTATCATGTTCCTCACTTGTAGGCAATCCTCACTGGCGAATTCCTAACACCTCAGTCAGAACAAATTCCTTAGAGAACAGAAGATCTTCATCTCCGTCATTGAAGAAATTGACTGAACTGTATGAGGTTTCCATTGGCTTCACTCAAAAGGATTGGGTATGTGTAGGCTTTGAGATGAGCATCACTTGGAAAGTGTTTCCTTAGTTTTACCTTGACCCCCTTTAACAGTATGGTGTTTCCTATGACTCAAGAAAGAGAAAATGAAACTACGAAAACAGAAGTCTTCACACTTCATAATCCTCGCATCAATATTGAAGTCTTCAAGGTCACACCAATTTCCTCATTTTCAAAGTCTTCAAGAAAACCAAAGTCTGCAAATGAAGACATTCATTTTTAGGGGTCGACTTCCTTCGTAAATATCAAACTCCTCATGGACTTATAGAGCCTGTGTACACTCACAAACACATTAGTCCCTTAACCTACAAGTCCTCAATACACCAAAATCACTAAGGGGCACTAGATGCACTTACAATCTTCCCCTTTTTGGTGATTGATGACAAATAGGTTAAGTTTTCAACGGGGATAAACATATGAAGTGTAAATACTGATATTGAGGAATTTGACTGCAAGATATAGAAGAACTCCCCCTGAAGATGTGCATACTTGAGGAATTTGCTTTGGATTGCAAATGCACAATGTAGAGTAATATCATGGAGATCTCCCCCTATATCTTGTAATTCATACACGCATTTAACATATGATATGAAGAATTTGAAATGCATGATGAAATATGGTGTTTGACGAAATTCAGCATGCGTGCATTAAGGTACTTGAGGAAATAAGCATGCAGAAAACAGTTCAAAAAGTATCAGACCACCAACGGACTTAAGTTTACAACTCATCAGACCAAACATCTCAGAAGAGCAAGAGTTGTAACTTAACAAAAAAAACACCCATGTACAAGACCCGCTTGAAGTATAACTCAAATTTCTCCCCCTTTGTCATCGAATGACCAAAAGGGAAAAATGAGGACTAACGCCCCTGAAGAATATCATCATGATGTCGATGGAGGAGCACCAACATTGTTGGGCCCGTCCATTGATGTAGGGCCTGCCGTAGTGTCGTTCAAATCTTCAGCTTCATCCGTCTCGGTCAAAGTTCCTCAGCTCATCACAAGTTCATATTCTTCATCACGCGAGACGGATGAAGCTCAAGATTTGAATGACACTGCGGCAGGCCCTACCTTAACGGACGACCCCAACAACGCTGGTGCTCCTCCATCGGCATCATGATGATATTCTTCAGGGGCGTTTGTTGACATGGTTTTTTACCAAAACAAAATAGAGTGCAAATACTGTACCAAAAGTTAGATATACACAAATGGCAAAAATCCATTTAATAATGAAAGGAAACAATTTAAAAATAGCAGATCATTCAAAGCAAGGGCTGATGAAAATAATGGTATTGCTGAATATTGATATTAAGGACATCGAAAAGAGCCGGTAATTATAAAATGTGACAAAAATAATAATAATCATCAAGTTGTTGTCCTAAGGAAATTATAGAGGATAGATAGCTTGCGTACGTGTACCGTCACCGATGGTAGAATTCTAACGCCCGCCATTTTCCCGTCATCAGATTTCAACCAAGGAGTGAAATTTATCCTCTTTGACATAATCACACTTTGGCTCGTACCATGATGATCAACCAAGGCAAAGATGACAAGATGGAATTATATGTTGTATGCTCCTTGATTTGTATCATGATGATCCGCCAAGGAGTAGTTTTGTTGCTCTTAAACATATTCACACTTTGGCTTGTATCATGATGATCAACCAAGGCAAAATGTCAAGATGTAGATATATGGAGAATGCTCCTTGGTTTGTATCACAATGATCAACCAGGGACAAATTTTCCTCTCTTAAATATAAATATGTTTGGCTCTTATCACAATGATCAACCAAGGAAAAATATCAAGATGAAAATATATGGGACCAGTATGATATTAGAACCCTCTTTTACTAAATTTCATGCATGCGCAGAGGCCAACATGGATTGAATCATGTGCATCATCATCACTCTATGCATGCTCATATGTGCATTAATAAAAGATGTAACATGTATGTATTAAGTGGATACTCTTCTAGTAGACTCATCACTCGTTAAAATGAAATGACCTAAAAATTGTTTAAGACAACCACATGGTCATACTAGCATATGTTGGTTAAATTGACTACACAAATTAGGTGTCCCATGCAAAAATCATGCATTGCACTGGAACTCTGTGTACTGCTCATAATAGTACAAGAGTAAAAACATAAATGAACAAGACACATGATAACTTAACAAAGATGGAGAATGCTCCCCCAAGCACACCAGCATCAACGACATCGAGGAGGAGCGAATTTTTCTTTATCATTTTGTCATAGTCATGTGTTGCAATTCTATGTAATAGGATAGTTGGAATTCGTAATCAGCGGTTTTCTCTTTGGAGATGTAATTCATATACCTTTTATGTAAATGTAAGAGTTCTAGAAATAAAATACCTGCAGTGTTTGATCTCTATCTTATTTATGCATTTATGCACTTAAATTTATTAACTTCGTATCAATGACGTGGACGCGTGTCTCACGCCCGCCATTTTCCCGTCATCAGCGTTAGTCCTCATTTTTCGTCCCTTCTGGTCCTAACGCCCCTGAAGAATATCATCATGATGTCGATGGAGGAGCGCCAGCATTGTTGGGCCGTCCGTTGAGGTAGGGCCTGCCACAGTGTCGTTCAAATAGCTTCAGCCGTCTCGCGCAATGAAGAATATGAACTTGTGACGAGCTGAGGAACCTTGACCTTCTTGAATTTCTTTGAAGGAGGCTGAGACCACTCAAAGTCCTGTTGAAAATCCCATCTGCTTGAGATCTTCATCACCGTAAAGGTGAGATAGAATAGCCCAAGTGCGGTCAAAGACTCATGCGCGTAGTAGTGATTCTTCTTCACAGTGTTTTGCGTGACAGTCATGTTCTGAAGAATTGAGCCCAAATTGATGCCTGACCCACTTGTGATTACAATCAACCTTCTGATGAAGAGTTAGGAGAAGCTCCGATTAGTCACCACTCGTGGAGCAGTCGCTTGAGGAATAGGCTTGGAAGCTTTTGCAGCAGAGTCTTGAGTTGCAGAGTCATCATTGGTGGAGTAAGATGCAACTTTGCGAGACTGACCATCCAATGGATGAGTGCCTTCATGAATAACAACAACTTTGCCCTTTTTATCAACTGAAGAAATGCTCCATTTGAGGACTTCAATAGGAGGCAAATTGCTGAGGTGATTCTGACAATCTACCTTGTAGTGAATTGAAGACCTGATTTTGATGAATTTCATGATCCATGGAGCATAGGGCTTCAACTCAAACGGTGACAGTGCAACATTCGCCAAAGTCCTCGTGAAGAAATCGTGATAATTTATGGGTATCCCATGAATGATATTGAACAACAGATTCTTCATGATGCCAACAACTTCCTCTTCTTCAGAGTTGTGTCCTTTGATAGGACTGAGGGTTTTGGTCAGAATGCGGTAGACAGTTCTTGGCACATAGAGCAAGTCCTTCACTAGGAAGGAGGTTCTTGGGGCTTGGCCAGCCTTCAAAGGATTCATCAGTACTTGCATCAGATGATTTTGAAGCTCATATTCCTCATACATGAGCGTTGCGCCTTCAACAGGTGGACTGACTGGTAAGGCATGAAGTAATTCAGAGGCCGAGGCTTTGTAATGAGTATTTTCAGTCATCCAGTCAAGAACCCATGAATTAACATCAGCCACATTTCCAGTGAGGTGCAGAGTGCCATATAATTGAAGAATCAACTCTTCATTCCAATCGCAGATGTCAGTGCAGAAATTCAGTAGCCCAACTTCATGAAGAATATTGAAAAATAGCTGGAAGCAAGGAATGGACTCCATGTCAACATGAGGAATTGACGGTGCTCAAATACCTTATCCTTGTCAAACAAGAGTAATGAATATTAGTTCATTTGACCAGCTGTCCAGAATCGTTTGCATCAAAGTCTTGCTGAGTCATATGGATTGAAATCCGTGAAGAAATGGTACTCAACAAAGAAATCATCAGCCTTAAATTTCGGCCTTTTAGCATGAGGATTTTGCTGCTTGGGCTGAAGATTAGCAGTTGAAGATTTCATAGCCTCTTGCTTTAAAATCTCTGGAGCTGCCGCCTGAGGAATTGAAGCTTGAGGTTCTTCAGTAGTGGTTGGTTTCTCCATTTCTTCAGCTGTCGCTGCTGGAACTTCTTTAGGAATGGAAAGAAGTGATGTTTGACATTCTTCAAATCATGTTTGAATTTCTTTAGTTTGCATAGGGGACTGAGGAATTTGATGCAGAGGTGTGGTCAATGGTGAATTGGGATGAAGTCTTTCCCAATAGTCATCATTCAACACAGGTGTTGTTGAACCAATTTCCACATCTTCTTCCATTTTCTCAATGCCTGCCTCTTCAGCTGTGAACTGAGGCATGGCGATGATACCAATGGTGTCGAAGGGATATCTTCCACTTCAATTTCTTCATCCAACTACTTTGAAGAAGCAACAGAAGGATTTTCCTCACCAATGTCATCTAGAATGACATAGTCTTCACCAAATGGGACAACTTCCTTTGATGGAACAATAGAGATTGGAACAACATCAATGGGGTTAGTGAAGGAACTTGTCAAAGTCTTCACTTTCTTGGGAGCTGAAGACTCCGCAGTCGTTGATGCTTTCCTTTTCTTCACATATGCCTTCTCCGCAGCCTTGGTTTTCTTCGCTTCTGATGCAGAAGGAAGGGTGATATTCTTCATCTTTGAAGATTTTGCGGTAGGAGCAGATGAAGTTGGTTCAGTGTCTTCATGCATGACTGATGCAGTCGCCCTGGTATTTTCATTTTCTTCAGGCGCAACAGCAGATTCTTCAGCTCGCCTGGGTTGTTCTTCAGGCGCAACATTGGTGGTTGCCCTGGCAATTTCTTCAGGAGCTGGAATTTCTTCAGCAACCTTGGTAGCCCAGTTTCTTCAGCAGCCTGATTTTCATCAGTTGTGCTTGCACTTTCTTCAGTTTGCTGAGCAGATGCTTCAGCCTAAGGAATTTCTTGTTGTGATGGAGCTACAACCTTGGGTTTGAGGTTATTGGCAAGATTGACAAATCTGACTTTGGCACCTAGCCAATCTGCATGATAAGTGTCAAATTCATCACTGAGATCTTTGATCTCCTTTTGCACATTCACAAGTTTTTCAGGAGTCATATTCACAACATTGTTCTTTAGAAAGCGCTCCTTCTTGTACTGAGCTATCTTGACCTGCCTGGGTTTCTGATACTTCCATTTTCTCTTCACCTATGAAGGCATTTAGCATGTGACTTTGACCAGGAGTGAGGTTCAAGTTAGGCATATGAGTATTTGGATCCTTTTGCCAGAGGTAAAGGAAGTCTAGGATCTTCCGTGGATCCAACATGAGAGGCTCGGTGGTGCCTTTGGCTCCAGCGGCCCTTTCTTGCCTGTCCCTGATGATTTGAGCAAGTTCTTCATTATCAGCTTCACACTACTGGAATCAGGATCTTTGCCGTCAGCCGCCTCTTTGCCGTCTGCTAGCTGATGGCAAAGAAGGTCTTTGCCATCAGGTTAAAGAAAACTAACAACAAAGAAGAAGCTGACAGCAAAGATAATGTTTGCCGTCAGCTACCTCGTTGCCGTCAGCTAGCTAACGGCATAGAAGCTTTGCCGTCAGCTAGCAGACGGCAAAGAGGAAGGGTGGCCCACTAGCGAGGGCTGTGACCTAAACTTAAAAGTGGTCAGCCCTACCCCTCACTCTCCCTCCCCTCATCGCACCCACACCGCCGCCCCTGTGCCCAAGCCGCCCCCACCGCTCCGCCGCCCCGCCTCGCCGCCTTGCCCTGGCTGCGCCGCCCCGACGCCCCTCTCCTCCACCCCCGCGACCGCCCCGCCCAGGCGCCCCGAGCCGCCTGGCGCCCCGAGCCACCCCGGCACCCCACTCCAACACCCCCGCGGCCGCCTCGCCGCTCCGG
>NC_057797.1:404276671-404311041 GCF_018294505.1 Triticum aestivum | reverse complement strand
GCCGCCCCGACGCCCCTCTCCTCCACCCCCGCGACCGCCCCGCCCAGGCGCCCCGAGCCGTCTGGCGCCCCGAGCCACCCCGGCACCCCACTCCAACACCCCCGCGGCCGCCTCGCCGCTCCGGCGCCCCTCCTCCATCCCAGGCACCCCCTGCCGCGCCTGAAGGTGAGACATCCCCCTTCTTCTTCTTCTTCTTCTTCTTTTATTTTATTTTTTAGATTTAGTTTAATTAAATTTAATTTAATTTAGGCTTGGTTTAGTTTAGGTTTAGTTTTTGTTTTTTAGGTTTAGATTTAGTTTAGTTTAGGTTTAGATAGGTGTCACAGCCCTAGAGTTTGTTTGCAAGTAGTTGCATAATCATCCATGCATCATGTCTAAATTTATTGGAAACTTGAAATGGGGATGCTTAAACCCTAGCACCAAATAAATTCAACTAGGATCAAATTAAAATCTTTTTCATTGAACTCAAAATGCCCTCTAAAAATGTTCAACATTTCTGGTTTGAGGTGAAAGCATCTACCAAAAATGGTTTATATTTTTGCAGGACATATTGGGCTTTGGATTAAATCATATGCTATTTGCAATTGGGCATTTAAATGCTATATAATATTTTGAACTTAAATGAACTTAAATGAGAGCTGTTGGGAATATTCAAAACAGAGCCCACAGTTATTTTCAGGATTTTTGAAAACGTTTTGGTATTTTAAATAAATCCCTGAAGTTACAGAATAATAGAAAAAACAAAAAAACAATTAGAAGAGAGGCAGAGAAGGACTTACCTGGCGCCAGCAACTGGCCCAGCTCCTATGCTGGCAGCCCACCTAGCCGGCCCAGCCCAGCGCCGCTGCCAGTCATCACCTACCTCTGCCAGTAGGCAGAGGAGGGACACCGTGATGCCGCCGCGCTCGCCACGCCACCACCCTGCCTGTATGCCGTCGCCCGCACTAGCGCGATGCCTCGAAGCGCCTCCGCGGCACCGCCCCGACCCCATGGACACCTCACACGCGCTCCTGCCTCTCTCCCTCGCTCTCTCCCATGATGGCCGACGCTGCCGTAGTCGCACCGTCGCCATAGCCGTGCTCTCCGTCGTCTCCGTGCCACGCCACCGTGTCCAGGAGCTCCGCCGCCCTCCTCTCCGTCGAGCAGACCGAGCCCCGAGCGCTCGCTCGCCCTGGAGTTACCGCCTCATCCTCGTCTTTGTTGAGCGCCGCCGGAGATCCCTTTCGCCGTCACCACTGCTTCAGCTCGTCCCCGACCTCGCCGTCTAGCTCATCGCAACCGCTGTGAGCGTAGCTACATTCCCATCCTCTCCGTTCTTGCTGTCGTCCCCTGCATCGACTGCACGAAGCTCAACCGCACGCGCCGCCGCCCGCGTCGTCGCCGGTCATGCTCCGGTGACCATATGGTCCCGGGATTGTGTCCAACGCACTCCCCACAACACGTAGGAGCCGTAGATGCTAGCTCCGCCCTGCCTAGGCCACTGCAGCAACGAGCCCGAGCTCACCCGAGCTCCGGCGACCGCCATGGTCATCGCCGGCGTCATTCCCGGCCTCCCCGAGCCCCACTTCCACCCCAAACGACGCGGCTCACTTCCAGCTCTTCGTAGATGGTCTCGGCCGCCCGTTTGGTCCCGGAGACGCAAACCCGAACCCCTCCACCGCGTCTGGCCTCGCCGGCGTCATGTCGCCGGTGGGTTTGACCCCGCTGACCGTTGACCGATGGACCTAGTTTGACCCTGGGTCACTGATGTGTGGGCCACCCTGGCTAATTATCAGTTAGGTTAGTCTAACGCTAATTAACATAGATTAGTGCTTAACCTGACACTAACTAACTCTGTTTAGTTAGTTAACTAACCACTGACACTTGGGTCCCACAGGTCAGGTTTGACCTGGCCGACCCAGTTGACCTGCTGACGTCACACCTATGTCATGCTGACGCAATAACTCTTTTCTGGGTTTATTTTTTTACAGGAAATTCCAGAAAATAGTGCTAACTTCTAAAATTCATAGTAATTCAACTGTAACTCCAAATGAAATAATTTATATATGAAAATGATCAGAAAAATCCAATCTATCCATCTGTACCAGTTTCATGCATGTTTAAACAAGTTAACTTGCTGTTTAGTGCAAACCATGATAAAGCACTATTTAAGATCACAAATGTGTTTGAACTTTGAATCTTTGGTTCAAAATAGCTCAAACCCATTTGTTGTAGTTGCATTAGCCCAACACACTCATTTTACCATGTCATGATCATGCATCATATTGTGCATTGCATTGAATGTGTTTCTTCTCTGTTGCCGGTATTTGTCCCCTCTCGATAGACGTGGTTTCGACGATGAGATCGATGACACTGATGAAGAGCTATATTATATTCGGAAGTGCCAGACAAGCAAAACCCCCTTGTTCATTCTGATACAATCCCACTCTCTCGCTCCTGCTCTCTTTTACTGCATTAGGCAACAACGATTCATCTGTTACTTGCTGCGGTAGCTGAACCCCTTTATCCTTTGCATGACCTGTCATTCCACAGTAAATAGATGAAACCCACTAGCATGAGTAGGAGTTGTTTGAGCCCTGTTGTGCCTACTCATTCATGCTTGTTTATCATGCCTGCTACTGCTTAGAGTTGAGTCGGGTCTGATTCATCGAGGATGAATCAGAGGTGTGTGAACATGTCCTACTGTGTGTGTGAGCAAAGAGTGTGAACACGATTTGGTAAAGGTAGCGGTGAGAGACCATGTAGGAGTACATGGTGGGTTGTCTCATTGCAGCCGTCCTGAGGAACTGAGTTCTGTGTTTGTGATCCATGATACAGCTACTACCATGCATTGGGCCCGAAACCAATGGACCCTCTCGGCTTATTATTCACCCTAGTCCTCTGTCCAGGAGTTGCAAGTAGTTTCTGGTGTTTGTAGCCTACTGGAGGCCGTGGACAGCGCTAACCGTGGGGTGGGCTGTGATGCGGTAGGTACGTGGCCGGGTACACTGGGCACCCGTTAGGTGTCTTGGAACCCTGTTCACATCGTTCGGGGCCGTATGTGGAAACCTCGGCCGGACTCCCTGCGGATGGAACCTGAATAGGTGATAAACCTGGACTAGAGACTTAGGTGTTTAGGTAGGTCGTGGCCGACACCCACGTTGGGCTTCCGCTTGAAGGTTGCCGAGTACATGTCGTGTAAACGGCGGTAAGTGGTGAGAGCGTGTATGAAGAAGTACACCCCTACAGGGTTAACATCATCTATTCGAATAGCCGTGTCCGCGGAAAAGGACTTCTGGGTTGCCTGTACAGTTCATAGACAAGTGAAAGTGGATACTCTAAAATACGCAAGATAAGCGTGAGTGCTATGGATGGCGTTCTCGTAGGGAGATGGGAGCGGATCCATAGTGGTGTATTGATATGGTGAATATGTGGACTCGTGTGCGCCACCTCAAAAGAGTTACTTGCAGTCGTAGTTTAGGATAGCCACCGAGTCAAAGCTGGCTTGCTGCAGTTAAACCCCACCATCCCCTTGTTGATAATGATGCATATGTAGTTAGTTCTGATGTAAGTCTTGCTGGGTACATTTGTACTCACGTTTGCCTATTTTATGTTTTTGCAGAGAGACTTCAGTCTTGCTAGTAGTTCCACGTGGACTTCGACGTTTAGCTTGTTACCTCAGCTACGATCTTGTGCCCTCGGCAGGATCTGGTAGATAGTCAGGCTTCTCAGCCTTTTTCATTTGTAGATGTCTGTAGTCAGACATGTTAAGCTTCCGCTTGTGCTTGACTTGTATGCTCTGAATGCTGGGTCGAGAGACCCATGTTTGTAATATCTCGCTCCTTGGAGCCTATTGAATAAAATACTTGAGTCGTAGAGTCATGTTGTGATGCCATGTTGTATTTGCACATATCGAGCATATTGTGTGTATGTTATTGAAATGCTTGGTATGTGTGGGATCTGACTATCTAGTTGTTTATCCTTAGTAGCCTCTCTTACCGGGAAATGTCTCCTAGTGTTTCCACCGAGCCATGGTAGCTTGCTACTGCTCCGGAACACTTAGGCTGGCTGGCATGTGTCCTTCTTCGTTCCTGTGTCTGTCCCCTCGGGGAAATGTCACGCGATGAATACCGGAGTCCTGTTAGCCCGCTACAGCCCGGTTCACTGGAGTCCTGTTAGCCTAGTGCTACAGCCTGGATTCACTCGCTGATGACCAACACGTTCGATGCTGGGTCATGGATTCCTGTCCCTGTAAGTTTGTGCCACTTTGGGTTTACGACTAGCCATGTCAGCCCGGGCTCCTTATCATATGGATGCTAGCGACACTATCATATACGTGTGCCAAAAGGCGCAAACGGTTCCGGGCAAAGGTAAGGCGACACCCGTGGGAATACCGTGCGTGAGGCCGCAAAGTGATATGAGGTGTTACATGCTAGATCGATGTGGCATTGAGTCGGGGTCCTTACAATAGGTTAAGATAAAGAAGAAAGATGAAAAAAATAAGAAGAGGAAGAAGAAGAAGAGGAGGAAGAAGAAGAGGATGAGGAGGAGGAAGAAGAAGAAGATTAGGGGTGCATCACTGAAGAAATCGGGTCGAGGATCGGGGTGCGTCACCGACGTAACCGGGTCAAGGATCACTAGTCGCCGAGGGGTCGGGGATCACCGGTTGCCGAGGGGTTGAGGGTCGGGGCAGAGGGTTGAGGATCACCGGTCGCCTAGGGGATAGATGGTGGAGCCAGTGGGTCTTGCTGGTCCCGACGCCGTTGCCCAGGCCAAGAATCCCCCGGCCCGAGTGCTGACCGTCGATCTTGCGTTGCCATACCTGAGGGCTCCCGGGGACGAGCGGGTTTGGGGGTTCCTCGGTGTCGATGGAACCCTAAATAGCAAGTATCGTCGGTGCGAGATACATGTGGCCGTCGGTGTCGAACACTACATCCATGTCCCACAAGTGACGCCAGCGTCCGGCGTCCTGTAGCAACAGTTCTTGGCGTCGATGGAGATCGAACACCATTGCGAATTTGTCTTGCAGACTCCGCGATGATGATTTAAAAGCCAAGTGTTGAAACTTGAAACACCCAAACAGACTCAAGTCGGTTGGGTTGTTTGAACTTTCAAAACTTGGCTTTAATCCCCATCGCAAAGGCTGCTAGACAAATTCGCCAAGGTGTTCGACCGTCATCGGCCACCAGAACTATTGTTGCGAGACGCAGGGCGCCGGTGTCACTTGTGGGATGTGGATCTAGTGTTCAACGCCGAGCGCCACATGTATCTCGCACTGATGATACTTGCTATTTAGGGTTCCATCGATGCCGAGGAACCCCCTAACCCGCTCGTCCTATTGTAAATATTTAGTTAGGTTGACAGAAAAAACAAAATTGCTTTTTTTACTCATCTTCGATTTAAATGTGCAGTTTTTCATCGCTGCGAGGGTCTAGTGTTCGACGAGCTCCGCCCCTGCGTTCGTGGGTGAGCACAAATGACATCTCCCCCCCTTCATTTGCTTTTGTTCCGGTCTTCGTGCCAATGAAACTTGCTAGCTATAGGTGTCTTCAATCATCAGTATGCGTCACCACTATGCGTCTCCTGTTCGAAAGGGTTACATCTATAAATATGCATGCATTTGTGAAAGTGAAACTAATCCTTGGGTGGTTTTGGTAATTCCTAACAACATATAGCTCATTGAACTAATACTCTTTCAAGATGATCATTTCAGAAAGTTCATTGATTGGCATGGCATGGACTAGAGATGTGGACCCCTCAAAATGCTAAGGACAAATATTGGCTCAAGCTCAAGACTCTACATTTTCATTTTAGTGATCCAAGATCACATTGAGTCCATAGGAAAAGCCAACACTATTAAAAGGGGATGAGGTGTTGCTTAATGACTTGCTTGCTCAAAATGCTTAGTGATATGCTCCAAAAGCCATCAACCACTTTCTCATGTCCACATATGTCCCAAACCAAAAGTCAAACTCAGCCCCACCGATTTGATCTATCCGGCGGCACCGAGTTCATTTGACATAGCCATAGCTAGAAACTCTAATTAGTTCGGTCTCACCGAGATGGGATTGCAAACTCTCTGTTTCCCTTCGTAATGTTTCGGTCTAACCGAGATGAGTGATCGGTCCCGCCGAGTTCGCAATGCAAACTCTCTGTTTCCTCTTCGTAATGTTTCGGTCTAACCGAGATGAGCGATCGGTCCCACCGACTTTGCAATGCAAACTCTCTGTTTCCTCTTCATAACATTTCGGTCTCACCGAAATGAGCGATCGGTCCCACCGAGTTTGCATGACCAACTCTTTGTTCGCCTATTACAGAAATCGGTCCCACCGGGTTCATGTGATCGGTCTCACCGAGATTATGTTATGCCCTAACCCTAATGAAATCGGTCCCACCAAGTTAACATGTCGGTCTCACTGAAAATCCTAACGTTCACATTTTGAACTAAATCGGTCTGACCGAGTTTCGTGATTAGGTCCCACCGAGTTTGGTAAATTGTGTGTAACGGTTAGATTTTGTGTGGAGGCTATATATACCCCTCCATCCATCCTCCATTCATGGAGAGAGCCATCAGAATGTGCCTACACTTCCAACATTCATTTTCTGAGAGAGAACCACCTACTCATGTGTTGAGACCAAGATATTCCAATCCAACCACAAGAATCTTGATCTCTAACGTTCCTCAAGTTGCTTTCCACTCAAATCATCTTTCCACCAAATCCAAATCTGAGAGAGAGAGAGAGAGAGAGTAGAGTGTTGGGGAGACTTTCATTTGAAGCACAAGAGCAAGGAGTTCATCATCAACACACCATATATTACATTTTGGAGAGTGGTGTCTCCTAGATTGGTTAGGTGTCACTTGGGAGCCTCCGTCAAGATTGTGGAGTTAAACCAAGGAGTTTGTACGGGCAAAGAGATCGCCTACTTCGTGAAGATCTACCCTAGTGAGGCAAGTCCTTCGTGTGCGATGGCCATAGTGGGATAGACAAGGTTGCTTCTTCATGGACCCTTCGTGGGTGGAGCCCTCCGTGGACTCGCGCAACCATTACCCTTCGTGGATTGAAGTCTCCATCAACACGGATGTACGATAGCACCACCTATCAGAACCATGCCAAAAATCTCCGTGTCTACATTGCGTTTGATCCCTCCAAACTCCTCCCTTTTACCTTCATATGCAATGATTTACATTCCGCTGCTATACTCTTAGATTTGCATGTGTAGGTTGATTGCTTAACTTGTGATAAGTTGCTAAAATCTGCCAAGACTTAAAATTGGGAAAAGGCTAGATTTTTATTTGGTCAAGTAGTATTATCACCCCCCTCTAGACATACTTTCGATCCTACAAGTGGTATCAGAGCTTTGGTCTCCATTTGCCTTGATTTACATAGCTTTGGTGATCATAGCCTTGGTTTCACAACCTAGGAGAGTATGGCGTCTTGCGAAGGAAACTACCACCGTAGAGGTCCTTACTTTGATGGTACTAATTTTGCTAGTTGGAAGCATAAGATGAAAATGCATATTCTTGGACATAACCCTGCCGTTTGGGCTATTGTGTGTATTGTCTTGCAAGGTGAATTCTTTGATGGGAGAGAACCGAA
Organism: Triticum aestivum; assembly: GCF_018294505.1. Lineage (NCBI taxonomy): Eukaryota > Viridiplantae > Streptophyta > Magnoliopsida > Poales > Poaceae > Triticum > Triticum aestivum. Next base: position 404,303,464 of record NC_057797.1, on the reverse strand, counting down.
TCGTGAAGCTACCACGGAAGAATTGAAGATGTTGCAATACAATGCTCAAGCTTGTGATATCCTATTCAATGGATTGTACCCTGAAGAATTCAACAAAATCAGCCATCTTGAGAATGCAAAGGAAATTTGGGTTACTTTGATTGATATGCATGAAGGTACTGATTTCGTCAAGGAATCCAAATTGGATGTGCTTCAAAGTCAGCTTGACAAGTTAAAAATGAAGGATGGTGAAGGTATCGCTGAAATGTACTCTAGGCTTGATGTCGTCACAAATGAGATTGCCGGCTTAGGAAGTGAAGAGATGACCAACAGATTCATCATCAAGAAGATCCTAAGAGCCTTGGATGGAAAATATGGTACTGTGTGCACATTGATCCAAATGATGCCCAACTACAAAGATCTCAAGCCAACGGAAGTCATTGGTAGAATTGTTGCTCATGAGATGTCACTCAAGGATAAAGAAGAGCTTCACAACAAGTCTAGTGGTGCTTACAAAGCCTCATGTGATGCTCCTACATTATCAAGGGAGAAACAAGCCTTCAATGAGGAATTGAGCCTAATGGTGAAGAACTTGAACAAGTTCTACAAGAGTAGAAGCAAGGAAAGAAGTTCCAAGTCAAGGTCCTACAATGAAAAAAGATCTTCTAGTCGTGAGCGTAATTGCTACAATTGTGGAAGACCCGGACACTACTCCAATGAGTATACGACTCCCTACAAAATAAGAGAAGACTAACCTAAAAGGAAAAGTAGAAGAGAAGAATCACCTCCAAGAGAGAGAAGGAGTAGAGATGATCGTTATGAACGAAGAACCTCTCACAGAAGCTAGGATTCGGAAAGGAAGGACAAGTCATAAAAGAGCTACACAAAACAAAGACATCAAGATCACGTTGGTGAATGGGTACCCGGCTCTGACTCCGGCCATCACTCCGAGAGAAGTTATCACTCCGACTCAGCATATACTCAAGATGAAGGTGTTGCCAGTCTAGCACTTGTGTCAACCAACTCCTATGACATATTTGACTCACCAAATGAAGGAATTGGAAGATGCTTCATGGCTAAAGGCCCAAAGGTATCACACCCCGAGTATGTTGATTTCAATAGTGATGAAAATGATTTGCTAGGTGATGATGATTTACTTGTTGACAACTCTAGTGATGAAAACTGTGATGAACTTGCTATTAATCATGCAAATCAAGATAAAACGAATGACAATGATAAGAAAGATATTGAGAGTCTAACTAAAGAACTAAACACTCTTAAGTTAGCTCATGAAACTACCTTGGAAGATCATCAAGAGATTTTAAAGACTCATGAGAAGCTATGCTTTGAAAAGCTCAATCTAGAGCAAGATCACGAGTTCTTAAAAGCAATCAATGATGATCTTCATAAGAAAAGTTCTTCTTACATTGCCAAGCGTTTACTCTTGTCTAGCTATATGCCACAAGTAAAATCTAGCAACAAGAACAAGCAAGATGCTTCTTCAAGTAGTAACAATAATCAAGCTAAATCCAATGTTGTTTCTTCTAGTAGTTCTCTTGATTTCACTAATGATTCTCTTAGCCAAGTTAAACTTGAGAAAGAAAATAGCTTATTGAAGGGAATTATAGAGAAAGGTGTTTACAAGAGCCTTGCCGAAAGTAAGCAATTTGAGGAAATTGTATGCAAGCAAGGAAGGCGCCGAAAGAATCAAGGTGTTGGTTTTGAACGAAAGTTCAATGCCGATGGAGTTGAGTGGGAAGAAGATCAATACCCCAAGATGAAGTTTCTTCCTCAACAAGAGAAGTATGATCCTACTTCTTTCAAGGGGACACAAGCTCAATATGATCTTCCACCACAAGACCATAAGCAAAAAGGCAAGGACAAGCTTCAAGAGGAGATTGATGCATTTGAAGAAGCTCCCAAGGCCTTGGTCAAGTGGGTTCCCAAGACTACATCAAGTTCTACTTCATCAAGTACGACTACAACTCCAAGGATTCCCATCAAGTTGATGTGGATCCCGAAGAAGAAGAACTAGAGAGTTCTTGAGGGTGACTCCACCAACATACTTCACTCATATCATTTTGGCCAGAACAAGTGCAAACAACTTCCACATCTTGCATTAGTTCAAGGAGTCAAAAACCCTCTTGTTGGTAAGACAAGGGACAAGGTAACCTAATGCTTTCATAGACATCATCTTGTGTGAACTTCACTCTATGTCTATGGATATCCTTTTTTGTTCCTTGTGGGACTAACCCGTGTAGGTATTGAAAGTGCAACTCACTCCAACGGTTTGCTCCAAATGATCTACATCAACATTGAGCATCCACATCGTCAACATCTACATGAAGTCATACCGACAAAACCCAAGGTTAGTTCATCCCTCTTAGGGGGGATATCACATCTAGGGGGAGCTTTACTCTAAGAATTGAGCTAATACAAGTCTAATGGTGTGAACACAACAATGCTTTATGTAAAAGTGGTAACCCCACTTGCACTTAAATGATGAGTATGACCTCTGATCAAATGTTTTGATTTGACTCCTAAGTCAATATACTCATATATAGATGACCTAGTCATCGCTAATTGCTTGATAGATGCTAGAGCGTTTGTGCATGCTTTGCCACATATTCCATTTGCCATTTTATTGTGTGAGCATGTTGATTGCATATTTTTCTCATTCGAGGACATCCATTTGTTGCTTTGATTGTTGGCTCTTCTTCTTTTGCCAAATGGATGGACATGAATGCCTAAAAACTTTCTCTAGCTATCTATGCTTTTCTCGTCTCAAACTCTATTCATGCTACATCACAAAGTTTGATCAATTCAGATTCGAACCCTCTGGGTGAGGAGCACTCGGAGTCACCGATTCGTCATAGACTTAAACTTCCAAAACCTCTCTGTGCATTTCGTTCTGACCGATTCATCCTTTTCGGTCATACCGAATTCACTGAGTTGATCTAGGTTTTCAATCTCGGTGCAACCGATTAGAACCGTTCAGTCACACTGAGTTGCAGTAACCGCTTGCGATTCTACATCTCGGTGCCACCGAGTTATTCCACTCGGTCACACCAATAGGGTCAGGATATATATACTGGCGAGTCAAATTTTGGAAATTTCTCCGAAACCTCTTCGCCCGCGCGTATCCTGCTCTGCCGACTCAGGTCTTCGGATTGTCCTCTCATTGCCAGCGACCTCCGGCCGCTGGTCTCCATCACCGTCAATGGAAATCTTCACCGCCGTAGCGAGCTCATCGCCGAGTTAGGGTATGAGTTCGTTCCTTTGTGCAATCTTTTACCTTTAGTTCTTAGCACAAAGTCAATGCCATGATTCTTACCATGTATGAGATCATCCTATCCAGCAAAAACTTCCTTTAGATTAGTTTTGATTCGAAAATTTAGGGTTATGTTTCCGCCGAACTCATCTCGGACCGACCGAGTTGTGGAAACCGGTCTCACCTATTTGGCTTAGGCCATTGCACTTTTAACTTTCGGTCTGACCGAAACTTGCAAATCGGTGTAACCGAGTTCAACTCTCAGTGAAACCCTAGCAATCTCGGAGTCATCGAACCATGTCCCGGTTTTACCGATTCCACTAGTTTAGACTCCAAAATTGCTTCAGTGTCACCGAGTTTAACAAATAGGTAGCTCCGAAATGCTTTCTGTGGAAAACTAAAACAAAGTTTTTGACGCATTATTTTTGCAAAACCTCTACACTTTGTGATGCTCATCCACTCTATATCATCTATAACTATTCATAGGGTCAGCTGGCAGTTTGCAGTGTCAGAATGTCTGATCAGAGTGATAGCTAGAACAAGTCTGAGGAGAAGGTAAATCTGAGTGAGGGCACTAGTCCCTCTGGCAGTTATGATAAAGGAAGCAGAAGTACTCCTAGCAGCCTACCTACGGTTCCTACTAGGCACAGGAGAAAGAGAAATTTTGACTCTGAGGATGAAGACTATGTTGCTGCTGAGGAGGAGGTCGGCTCTAAGGCCTTGTTCGGAACTTCCCCGCTCCGTGGAGTTGGGGAGTTGGGTTTTGGCAACTCCACCTAATTAAGCTAAAGGATGGTCCGCTCCGGGAGCGGAGTTAACGGAGCAGAGAGAAACCGAACACAATCTAAGGAAAAGGTTGCTGTCGGTGTCAAAACCGGCGGATCTTGGGTAGGGGGTCCCGAACTGTGCGTCTAGGCGGATGGTAACAGGAGACAAGGGACACGATGTTTTTACCCAAGTTCGAGCCCTCTCGATGGAGGTAAAACCCTACTCCTGCTTGATTGATATTGATGATATGGGTAGTACAAGAGTGGATCTACCACGAGATCAAGGAGGCTAAATCCTAGAAGCTAGCCTATGGTATGATTGTTGTAATGGTTGTTGTCTTACGGACTAAAACCCTCCGGTTTATATAGACACCGGGGAGGGCTAGGGTTACACAGAGTCGGTTACAATGGTAGGAGATCTACATATCCATATTGCCAAGCTTGCCTTCCACGCCAAGGAAAGTCCCATCCGGACACGGGACGAAGTCTTCGATCTTGTATCTTCATAGTCTTGGAGTCCGGCTGACGATGATAGTCCGGCTATCCGGACACCCCCTAGTCCAGGACTCCCTCAGTAGCCCCCGAACCAGGCTTCAATGACGATAAGTCCAGCGCATTTATAGTCTTCGGCGTTGCAAGGCGGGTTCTCCCTTAAGTTCCATGTACCTGCCGAACAGTGTCCGGCTTCCTTATCAATGTTGCGCTTCTTGGCTTCCATGCCCAATAATGGCCATCTTCCATGTGTCGCACGAATGCGAAAAGCCAGGGTATCTTTTATGTTTTACCCCCTAGCTGTGCAAATAATCTGCCTATAAGAGAGGCAAGAATCCAGATCCAAATCACACCATCTTCCTTCCGCGAGTACTCATCGGAGCACTTCCAACCAAAAATCCATTCCATCATGGACCGTCGACGCGGCTCCTCCTCTCGCGCTCCCAGCCCTCTGCCAGGAGACTGGCGGAGATGTTCTGTCCTGCACAGCGAGCTGGTGACGCTCCAAGCGGAGGGATATCTCCCTCCGGCCTTCATGGTCCCGGTTCGAGCCGGGCTGGCCACCTACCAAGGTGGGAAGCAAGCGGAGGCTACCCCAAATCCCAACAAAGGGGAGCGGGTATGCTTCGTCCCCTATCTGATAAGGGGGGCCGGATTTCCTATACACCCGTTCCTCCGCGGGCTCCTGGAGTTCTACGGACTCCAGCTCCATCACCTCACGCCCGCCTCTATCCTGCATATTGCGGGTTACGTAGCTCTTTGCGAGCTATTTCTGGGTGTCGAGCCCCATTTTGCGCTGTGGAAGAGGTTGTTCTGCCTTGTACCCCGCTCTCACGAGGGGTCCATATATCAAGTGGGCGGTTCCAAAATATGGCGCATCGCCAGGACCGGATATCCATCCGGAACCCCTAAGAAGGCGTCCGAAGACTGGCCTTCAGAATGGTTTTATGTAGAAGACGCTCCGCTACCGGACCTTGTTCGGATCGGCCTCCCGGAGTTCAGTAACGCTCCTTTGAAGAAATGCCTTAGCTGGCGTCCACGGAGCCCCCAGCTGGAGGAAGACAAGAGCGTCCATTATTTGATGGGCCGGATAAGGTTACTGGCCCATTCCGGGTTGACCATGATTGGAATCATGGCAACATGCATTATGCGGGGGGTGCAGCCGCTGCAATACAGGGGCCACCCTATGTGGGATTTCAATGGGGAGGACGATGCCACCCGTCATGGCCGCAAAGGGCCGGGTTCGGCCGAGGACCTGGCGAAGATCCTGTCCGGCCTGTACAAGGGGGAGAAGGAGGATTTCCTCCAGACGAACCCGTTGAATGGGTTCTCCATGAATAATCCCCGGCGTTGGGTAAGCGAACACTCTGTGTGCCCGACCCATGCTTTCGAAGTTTAAGTTTCTTATATTATGTTTTCGACGCAGGAGCTGCGTCGGGTTGTGGAGGGCATGCTTAGTCCAGCTCTGCAACCCGAGGATCCAGAGAGATCCCAGGATCCGGCCTCCGAAGAGGACCCGGACATAAAGGTGGAGCTAATCGACGGGGTGTTCCACCAGCTCAGCATGGATAATGCTTTAGTCGCCATTACGGCTGACTATCCCGGACTATATCCAGCTTCCAGGTGATTGTGACCGAAGTCCCGACACCATTATTTCTTCCTCGCTCATTTCTGATCCCCGTATATGATGGTGTTTTGCAGGAAGCGCCTTCAAGGCGGGAAGCCGAGCCCGCGCCGACTGACCAACAAGGGCCAGTCCGGCCCAGTAGGCGGAAGAGGAGCGCAGCGCGGATTGAAACATCGCAGCAAAGGTATAGCTCATGGTTTGTCATTTAGAGCAACGTTCCTAGGAAGCGTTTGAGTGCTCATGACTTTTGTAGGAGAAAAAGCGCCCGCCAGACTGCGGGCGTAGAGGTTGCCAACCCAGCCTCTACCAGCCAAGCTCCAGCACCTGGTCTGGAGGGGGAGGCGAGCGCAAGGCGCGAGCCGGATACTCCTCCAACGGAGGATGCCGACAGACTATCCGCCACCAGGTCGAAGGTGGAGAGCGCCATGAACCACAGGCGCCGCTGGACATTTTTTCGTGACGCGTGCTTCTCCCCTGAGGCGTTGAATGCCTTTAACGCGGGGGACGAGCACCTCCGTGCCGCTCAAGATGGTTTGACCAGAGCCACGGAGCAGTATGTAAAAGACATACGGGTAAGAGAATTTAATAGTTGTATATGCCAGTAGCCCCCGAGACTTAAAGTAGTTATATAAACTGATTTAAGGATCATTTAACACGCAGGATCTTACGGAGAAGAATACCCAACTTTCTCAGGAGCTGCAAGAGTGTAAGGCCCAACTCGAGGCCGCACTTGCTGCCGCAGGAGGAAACACAGAGACCCCTCCTGGTAACACATTATTTTAAAAAGATAAGTGGTGTGCGGCGTGCGCGCAAGTCTAATAATGACATTGCAGGTGCTGCCGGACAAGATCCGGACAGGCAAGAACTACTGCGCCAGCTGAAGGCCGGCGAGAGGGTGCTGAATAAGGTGCAGCAGGAAAGGAACAAGCTCCAGGATTCCCACGCCCAGCTTGGAGAAGAGCTGAAAGGTGTTCGGGCCGAGCTGTCTGGCTCTGTTAAGGAGAATCAGCGGCTTCGTCGCGGCATCTATAGTAAGTGTTTGAGCGAACTCCTTTGAAAAGAAGAGTTCGGCGAGGAAGTCAATTGACAAAATATGTCTGTAGGTATACTCACAGGTCGCCCTGCGGAGGAGATGCCCGTATCAACGGGTGATCAACTTCCTGAGCTGTTGCAACTGCTCGAATGAGTTCGGCAGGCAATGAGCGGCGTCGTCCAGGCTTTATGGCCAGCCCTCTCCCTGCCCGAGGGCCTTGGGGAGCTTGCGGAGAAGCTTCAGGGAGTGCGGCAGCGCTTCCGTTTATGGAAGATTTCAGCCTGCTACCAAGGTGCCAGGGAGGCCTGGGCCATGGTGAAGACGCGGTACAAGAAGGCGGACCCCAACCACATGGCCGAGGTCGGACCTGTGGGGCCCGATGGGAAGGAGATCCCTGTGAGTTTAGTATACGGCCAAGTAGAGTTGTCCGCTAAATTTTCCCAATGGGACTATAAATTAGACAGCCTGTTAGACGGGATTGAGGAGGAATATAGTCAGTCGATTTGACAATGTATTTTAAAATGACATGTAAAATGCCTTCTAGCCGGATTGTAGATCGTTTGTCTTTGCCGACCTTTTCGCTTTAACCTCGGGACCCTAGAGTCCGTAGTGTGTCCGAATACCTTCTCGGTTAAGAAACAACCGGGGCATGCATGGAGACCAGGCGTAGGGATCATTAGTGCTTTATCAGATAAGTTCCCAACTAGTTATGTTATATTACATGGTTAGTAAGAAACATCTTCCAGGGAGAATAGTTCCGTTAAGGGTTCCTTTCCCTGGGAGGCATGCCCTAAAGTGCATGTCCGGTCTGCGAAAAGAGTAGAAAAACATCTGGGGGCAGATAAATAAGTAGGTAAAAATCATCTTTCAAGTCACCGACCGAATATTCCCTTAAGAACGCTAGCTTTCGGCTTCACCCAGTCTGAGGTACACATCCGGCTGACCCGGTAGTAACAATCGCAGAGGTGCTCCCTTTACCTCCTAGCCGAACAATCGGGAACGTAGGGGTAAGCACAGGAGCCAGGCAACCCAGCTTGGCCAAAACTTAAGTCATATCGATGCATATAATGGTGAATAAAAGGTACATGTGGAAGCTTGACACATGTGCTGGGCATGAAGCCCTTATAATTAAGCTTCTGGTAAAGAAGCCCCCATGTATAATGAGTGCGGATGGCACATCAAGTGTGTGCGAACAATGCGCAAGTAGGCTTTTAAGGGCTTTTTAGGAAAAGGGGTGAGAGAAGAAAGAGAAACAAAAGACAGCTGAAGTGTAAAAATTTGGACGGGGGAAGGGGACGAATTCTTACTCCAGCGCTAGGCATAGAATCTTCGGAGGCGGGCTGCGTTCCATGGGTTCGGCTCGAGTCGGTTGTCCGACGCATTTCGTAGACGGTATGCTCCGCCGGTCAGGACTTGATCGATAATGAAGGGGCCCTCCCATTTGGGCTTGAGCTTGTCCTTTTTCTTGTCCGGCAGGCGTAGAACTAGTTCGCCAACATTGTAAGTCTTGGCCCGTACTTCTCTACTTTGATATCTTCGAGCCTGCTGCTGATAGAATGCGGAATGAGCCTTGGCGACGTCGCGTTCTTCCTCCAATGCATCCAAGCTGTCCTGCCGATCCAGCTCGGCTTATCTGTCTTCGTACATGCGCACTCGAGGTGAGTCATGAATGATGTCGCAGGGCAGAATTGCCTCTACGCCGTATACCATAAAAAATGGTGTGAATCTGGTAGTACGGTTGCGCGTTGTCCGCAGCCCCCAGAGTATGGAGTCGAGCTCCTCTACCCAGTGCGTGTCAGATTTTGTAAGTGACCGCACTAGTCTGGGTTTGATGCCGCTCATTATTAGACTGTTCGCTCGTTCCACTTGACCGTTGGTTTGAGGATGATAGACTGAAGCGTAATTGAGCTTAATGCCCATATTTTTGCACCATGATTTAACCTCCTCGGCCGTGAAGTTCGTGCCGTTATCGGTGATGATGCTGTGGGGGACACCATAACAGTGTACTACCCCGGATATGAAGTCTATCACTGGTCCGGACTCTGCCATTTTAACTGGCTTGGCCTCTATCCATTTGGTGAATTTATCCACCATGACCAATAGGTACCTTTGCTTGTGGGTTCCCCCTTTAAGGGTCCAACCATGTCATGCCCCCAGACCGCGAACGGCCAGGTAATGGGTATAGTTTTGAGGGCGGTGGGTGGCATATGGCTCTGATTAGCAAAGAGACGACAACCGACGCATCTTTGGACTAAGTCCTGAGCATCTGCCCGGGCCGTCGGCCAATAAAATCCTGTACGGAATGCCTTTCCTACAAGGGCCCAAGCTGCGGCGTGGTGTCCGCCTAGTCCAGCATGAATTTCAGCCAGATGGTTTTGCCCTTCCTCTTCGGAGATACACCTTTGAAGGACTCCAGTTGTGCTTTTCTTATAGAGTTCTCCCTCATGGACCTTGTAGGCTTTAGATCACCGGACTATGCAGCGGGCCTCATTTTGGCCTTCGGGGAGTTCCTGCCTAAGCAAGTAGGCTAGGAATGGCTCTGTCCACGGGGCGATTACTGCCATTATGTCGTGGGCTAAAGGTGTTGTTTCATTGGGTGAATCGCCAATTATGTCAGATTGTTCTGTGTCGGTTGGTACGGCTGCTTCCGGTTTGTTATTTCCGGACTCCTCTTCCCATAGTATGGATGGCTTAAAGAGCCGTTCCAGGAAGATGTTTGGAGGGACAGCGTCACGTTTTGCGCCGATGCGTGCCAATACATCGCCTGCTTGGTTATTATCCCGGGCTACATGGTGGAATTCAAGTCCTTCGAACCGAGCTGACATTTTGAGGACAGCGTTACGATAGGCTGCCATTTTCGGATCCTTGGCGTCAAAGTCTCCATTTACTTGGGATATTGCGAGGTTTGAGTCCCCACGCACCTCTAGGCGTTGAATGCCCATGGAGATTGCCATCCGAAGGCCATGTAAAAGGGCCTCATATTCGGCTGCGTTGTTGGAGTCCATGTACATTATCTGAAGTACGTATTGGACTGTGTCCCCAGTTGGGGACGTCAGTACGACGCCAGCCCCCAATCCGGCCAACATTTTGGAACCGTCGAAGTGCATAATCCAATTGGAGTATGCGCCGTACTCTTTAGGGAGTTCGGCTTCCGTCCACTCAGCGACAAAGTCAGCCAAAACTTGCGACTTTATAGCTCGCCGAGGTTTGTAAGTTATATCGAATGGTAAGAGCTCAATGGCCCATTTTGCAATCCTGCCCGTCGCGTCGCGGTTGTTTATAATGTCGTTGAGGGGTACTTCGGAAGCCACTGTTATCGAACACTCTTGAAAGTAGTGTCGGAGCTTCCGGGATGCCATGAACACCGCATACGCTATCTTTTGGTAGTGCGGGTAACGGGACTTGCAGGGAGTTAACACAGTGGACACGTAGTACACTGGTTTTTGAACAGGGAATTTATGCCCTTCTGTCTCTCATTCTACGACGAGTACCGCGCTTACAACTTGATGTGTTGCCGCGATGTATAACAACATTGGTTTGCCCAGGTTAGGCGCAGCCAGGACCGGATTTGTTGCCAATATGGCTTTTATTTCTTCGAGTCCGGCGGTGGCAGCATCCGTCCACTCGAAGTGTTCGGTGCGCCGGAGGAGGCGATAGAGGGGCAATGCCTTTTCTCCCAAACGGGAGATAAAGCGGCTTAGAGCCGCCACGCATCCAGTCAATTTTTGTATTTGTTTGAGGTCTTTTGGAATATCTAGCTGTGACAGAGCTCGGATCTTGGCTGGGTTTGCTTCAATTCCTCTACCGGATACAATGAAGCCCAGGAGTTTTCCGGCTGGTACGCCGAAAACATATTTTTCCGGATTCAGCTTGATGTCATATGCTCGGAGGTTGTCGAGAGCCTCAAATCGTCTAGTAGGGTTTCGACGTGTTTGGTTTTGACGACTACATCGTCTACGTATGCCTCTACTGTTTTGCCGATCTGGGTAGCCAGACATGTCTGAATCATGCGCTGATATGTTGCGCCGGTGTATTTAAGTCCGAAGGGCATCGTGTTGAAGCAGGATGGTCCATATGGAGTAATGAATGCCGTTGCGGCTTGGTCCGCTTCCGCCATCTTGATTTGATGGTAGCCAGAGTATGCGTCCAGGAAGCACAATGAATCGTGCCCTGCGGTAGCATCGATTATTTGGTCGATGCGGGGGAGGGGGAAGGGATCCTTTGGGCAGGCCTTGTTGAGGTCTTTAAAATCGACACATAGGCGCCAGGATTTGTCCTTCTTTGGTACCATTACCAGGTTTGCTAGCCAATCCGGATGTTTGATGTCTCTGATGAATCCGGCTTCCAATAGCTTGGCTAGTTCTTCTCCCATTGCCTGTCTTTTGGGTTCGGAAAATCGTCGAAGAGCCTGTTTGACTGGCTTGAACCCTTTTAGGATATTTAGGCTATGCTCTGCCAATCTGCGTGGGATTCCCGGCATATCTGAAGGGTGCCAGGCGAAAATGTCCCAATTTTCCCGAAGGAATTCTCGTAGTGCGGCGTCTACATCAGGGTTCAACTGTGCCCCGATGGAGGCCGTCTTTGTCGGGTCCGTTGGATGGATCTGGAATTTTACTATTTCGTCCGCTGGTTTAAAGGAGGTGGACTTGGATGTCTTATCGAGTATCACATCGTCCCTATTCACCGTAGAGCGCAGCGCGGTGAGTTCTTCTGCCGCTAGGGCTTCAGATAGTGCCTCCAGGGCTAATGCGGCTGTCTTGTTTTCGGCGTGGAGTGCTATGTCCGGATCACTAACGAGAGTGATTTTTCCGCCGGGCCCAGGCATTTTGAGCTTCATGTACCCGTAATGGGGTACGGCTTGAAAAATTGTGAATGCCTCTCGTCCTAATATAGCGTGATATCCGTTGTTGAACGGGGCCACTTGGAACGTGACTTCTTCGGACCTGTAATTGTCCGGCGAGCCGAACACCACATCGAGTGTGATTTTTCCGGTGCAGCGCGCTTCCCGGCTAGGGATTATTCCTCTGAAGGTTGTGCTGCTTCGCTCAATGCGGCTCCAGTCTATTTCCATTTTTTGAAGAGTTTCCTCGTAGATGAGGTTTAATCCGCTGCCGCCATCCATGAGTACCTTGGTAAGTCGAAAGCCATCCACTATTGGACTAAGTACCAGTGCGGCTGGTGCTCGGGCTGTTCGGAATTTAGGTTCGTCGCTGGCGTTGAAGGTGATGGCCGTGTCGCTCCAAGGATTTGTTGTTGCTACTTGGTAGACTTCGGCGAGGCTGCGGATTGTTCGTTTCCGCATATTTTTGATGCGAAAGTTTCGAAGACTGTTGATACCGTACTGGTATTGTTGGAGTGGTTTTCCGGGGCTAAAAGCTCCTCGCCACTTTTGGCCACCTGCCGTAATATCCAACATGCTCGAAGGCTATGTGTTGGGGTGGCGCCCTCTGTACTGTGAATTTTACAGGGTCCGCTAAGCCATTCCTCTAGTACGGTTCCGTGCCGTTTATGGGGTTTTTGCTTTTTGGTTTTTGTACCTAGTGCCTGAGTGTAATGCACCCTTTTGTTGCAGACTAGGGTTGTATTCGGGGCCGGATTGTCCCAAAACTTATTTTCGGTTTTCCGGAGACTCTCCATCGCACAGTACTTTCGTACTATGGACGCCAGGTTGGTGAAGCGTGTGATTTCACAACGGCTGACGGCGTTCAAGATTCCCTCATCCGTGCAATTATTGCAAAAAAAATGAGATTGCGTTTTCCTCTCGGCAGTCCTTTATCCTGTCCATAACCAGGAGGAATCTGGCCCAGTAATGATGTACTGTTTCAGCAGGCTCTTGCCGGATTAGAGATAGATCGCATATGTATGGGCGGGTGGGTGAAATTGAGTCTGGAACCCTACCCATCTCAAGGCTCAAGGGCCGAGAAGTTTCCGAATTTGGAAGGTTGGAAAGTGGAATGTTGTCCAACGACTCCGGTCCGATGCCTGACTTTAGGTTCAGCGCTTGATCGAAGTCCGTCCCTCCGCGGGAATCCGGCATGGAGGGTTCGGCCGCCCGGACATGATTAGTTTTCAATATAGGAGGAGAGTCGCCGCATTGTTCCTCTACCACTGCAACGTGGTGGGTGACCTGGGGAGAGTTAATCTCTCTCAAATCGGTTTTAGGCCCAATCTGATTGTAGTCTATAGCGACTCCCAGGGCGGCGATGCGATCCAAGAGCTCATTTACGGAGGAGAGCTCTATTGGATCCAGCCGCTCAGCGAATTCCGAGCTGACATGAAGGTTGCTTTTGACGACCTGAGAGGTCATTGTCGAAGCGGTGGCCGGACAGGCGGTCATAAGAAAACCACCTAGCCGGACAGTTTGGCCGGAGGCCAAGGCTCCTTTGGCGAAGATACCATCCTTGAAGACGGGAAGAGGCATCCTTCCTATCGGTGACGGCATAGAGGAACTCTCAATGAAAGCACCAATGTCGGTGTCAAAACCGGCGGATCTCGGGTAAGGGGTCCCGAACTGTGCGTCTAGGCGGATGGTAACAGGAGACAAGGGACACGATGTTTTTCCCCAGGTTCGGGCCCTCTCGATGGAGGTAAAACCCTACTCTTGCTTGATTGATATTGATGATATGGGTAGTACAAGAGTGGATCTACCACGAGATCAAGGAGGCTAAACCCTAGAAGCTAGCCTATGGTATGATTGTTGTAATGGTTGTTGTCTTACGGACTAAAACCCTCCGGTTTATATAGACACCGGGGAGGGCTAGGGTTACACAGAGTCGGTTACATTGGTAGGAGATCTACATATCCGTATTGCCAAGCTTGCCTTCCACGCCAAGGAAAGTCCCATCCGGACACGGGACGAAGTCTTCGATCTTGTATCTTCATAGTCTTGGAGTCCGGCTGACGATGATAGTCCGGCTATCCGGACACCCCCTAGTCCAGGACTCCCTCAGTTGCCAAGAAGGAATTTGGCACAACTGCCTCTAGAAAACCTAGTTTGAACAAGAAGGCTCCTGCAAAAAGAGTGCCCATGTCCAAAGCCAGAGCCTCAACACAGGAAACCATTGAGTCCACTCTTGAACCAAAAGAGGCTAGTGAGGGCAAGAATAGAAAGGAAAGGGTCAAGAAGACCATGGCCAAAGTAATTGACAGATCCTCTATGATGAGAGACCCAGCTGAAGATGAGGAAGAAGAGGATGCTGCACTAGCACCTAAAGCACAAAAGCTAATGGGGGTGCCATCAAGTCTGGGGCTGCTTCATCTAAGCCCAAGACTGCCCCCAAAGCTTCTGCTCCAGCCCCCAAGTCTACACCAAAGAGGATCATAAGAAACATACCAGCTACTTGGAAGAACAAGGCCACAGTGCCTGAAATAGAAGAAGAAGATGAGGAAGCCCAAGTACTCAGGAAGCTAAAGCCCAAGATCCCTGACCATGATGACAATCACCCAGTGGTTGAGAATATGAAAATCAGAAAGGATGCAGGTCTCAGATTGTGGAGAGAATCAGATCCATATGCTGTGAGGAGAAGGACTGCTATGGACTATAGATTTCACACCAAGGAACATCATGACTTCTATGAGACAATTCTGTTGGATAAGAAGCCCATAGTGTGTGACATGAAGTGGGTAGACTAGAAATACACCGACAACAATGAAGACCACTTCCCAGGAGTGCATGAAAGTTTCAGACTCAATGGAGTAGACACTTTTCTGGGTCAGAAACTGACCAAGTGGAATGATGATCTCATTATGCAATTCTATTCTACAACTCATTTCTATCCAGATGGAAGGATTGTGTGGATGTCTGAAGGTACAAGGTACCAATCAACAATTGCTGAGTGGGCCGAGCTGATCAATGCCCCTGCAGAGCTTGAGGATGACATAGATGTCTATGCCAAGAGGAAGAAGGATCACAACTTCATGGCCAACATGTATAAGGAGATTCCTGACAAAGCCTTGGAGACTCACAAGATAGGCTCTGTATATTATCTATTGTCTGGACTGGCCACTATTAACACTATCTTGAGGCACACCTTGTTGCCCAAATAAGGAGATCACAGGATGATCAGAGGCCACTCCATCAATTTGCTTCAGTTGTTTGATGTGCCCCAGAAGTTTAAAGTGATGAGTTTGAAATTTGAGACAATCAAGAGAACAATTGCAGACCAAAAGAGATCATGTGGGTATGCTCCACACATCCAGATGCTCATCAACTCCAAGATGGGCACATGCACATACTTGTTGGATAAAGAACACCTTCCCTTGAGGCCTGACTTTGAGGACAACACAATTGTCATGGATGCTAAAGATCCCACATCAGTAGAGGCTCAAGAGAAGAGGGAGAAAGCAAAAACGGAGAAGGCAGCAAAGATGCCAAGTGCTGAAGAGGCTTCACGAGTTTTCCTCAAGTCAAAGCAAGATCAACTTGGATATCTTCTTCAAGCTACTTTGAGGATTGAGAAAGGATTGGCCACCCTCACTCAGAATCAAGAGAGCATGGAGAGGATCATTGAAACAAAGTTTTATGATCTAGACTTGAAGGTGACAGAGATGCAGACAACTGTTGAGCAGCTCTAGGAAGAAGCTGAAGAGAGGAAAGGGAAAGCTACCATAGATGCCTTTCAGAGAGTGCTTAGGGCACAGAGATCTGCAGCAGTGCCTGTGACGGACACAAGAACTACTACGTTAGCACCTGCAGTTATAGCTTCAGTAGCCCCTCCGATTGCAACTCCACCAGCTCCAACAAGTTCAAGAGATGCATTCGTCCTTGGAGTCCTCTCCATGCCACCTCCCGAAGATCAAGCCTAGAGAGACGCATAACACTATGCATTTCCAAGCTTTTTGGTAACTTGTTGCCAAAGGGGGAGAAAGTGTATAGATCATGGCTTCGAGAGAGAGAGAGGGAGAGAGAGAGCTTTCTTCTTTTTGCTATATCTTTTGCTACTTGTTTGATACTTATTTGTGTGCTTGCTTGGATGATACTCTATGTTTATGTGTGTGAGATACTTGTATGGTCATGTGTTTGATCCTATCATACTTTAATGCTTGTGCTTGAATGATGATATTATTTATCTCTCTTGTATGATCATTCACTTTGCCTTGGTGATGAGTGCATATTTTATATTCTATCATTTTGAGCGCTTCACCAAGATGTATGTGACATGGAAGAGTAACCCATGATCCTAATCGATTGTGCATTTGCATTCAAAAGCAAATTCCAAATAATACACAAATTTAGGGGGAGCTCTAGCTTATCACATACTTCTCAAAGCGATGATATATTTCATTCTTATTATCATTTGTTGAAGCTTTGATCTAATGTTGTCATCAATTACTAAAAAGGGGGAGATTGAAAGTGCAACTAATCCCTGGGTGGTTTTGGTAATTCCTAACAACATATAGCTCATTGAACTAATACTCTTTCAGGATGATCATTTCAGAAAGTTTAGTGATTGGCATGGCATGGACTAGAGATGTGGACCCCTCAAAATTCTAAGGACAAATATTGGCTCAAGCTCAAGACTCTACATTTTCATTTTAGTGATCCAAGATCACACTGAGTCCATAGGAAAAGCCAATACTATTAAAAGGGGATGAGGTGTTGCTTAATGACTTGCTTGCTCAAAATGCTTAGTGATATGCTCCAAAAGCCCTCAACCACTTTCTCATATCCACATATGTCCCAAACCAAAAGTCAAACTCGGCCCCACCGATTTGATCTTTCCGGCGCCTCCGAGTTCATTTGACATAGCCATAGCCAGAAACCCTAATCAGTTCGCTCTCACCGATAGGGATCTCGGTCTCACCGATATGGGATTGCAAACTCTCTATTTCCCTTCGTAACATTTCAGTCTAACCGAGATGAGCGATCGGTCCCATCGAGTTCACAATGCAAACTCTCTGTTTCCTCTTTGTAACGTTTTGGTCTAACCGAGATAAGCGATCGGTCCCACCGAGTTCGCAATGCAAACTCTCTGTTTCCTCTTCATAATGTTTCGGTCTCACCGAAATGAGCGATCGGTCCCATCGAGTTTGCCTGACCAACTCTCCGTTTGCCTATTACAGAAATCGGTCTCACCGAGTTCATGTGATCGGTCTCACCGAGGTTACGTTATGCCCTAACCCTAATGAAATCGGTCCCACCGAGTTAACATGTCGGTCTCACTGAAAATCCTAACGTTCACATTTTGAACTAAATCGTTCTGATCGAGTTTTGTGATTTGGTCCCACCGAGTTTGGTAAATTGTGTGTAACGGTTAGATTTTGTGTGGAGGCTATGTATACCCCTCCACCCATCCTCCATTCATGGAGAGAGCCATCAGAACGTTCCTACACTTCCAACATTCATTTTCTGAGAGAGAACCACCTACTCATGTGTTGAGACCATGTTATTCCAATCCAACCACAAGAATCTTGATCTCTAGCCTTCCCCAAGTTGCTTTCCACTCAAATCATTTTTCCACCAAATCCAAATCTGTGTTAGAGAGTTGAGTGTTGGGGAGACTATCATTTGAAGCACAAGATCAAGGAGTTCATCATCAACACACCATCTATTACCTTATGGAGATTAGTGTCTCCTAGATTGGTTAGGTATCACTTGGGAGCCTCCGTCAAGATTGTGGAGTTGAACCAAGGAGTTTGTATGGGCAAGGAGATCGCCTACTTTGCGAAGATCTACCCTATTGAGGCAAGTTCTTAGTGGGCGATGGCCATGGTGTGATAGACAAGGTTGCTTCTTCGTGGACCCTTCGTGGGTGGAGCCCTCTATGGACTCACACAACCGTTACCCTTCGTGGGTTGAAGTCTCCATCAACATGGATGTACGATAGCACCACTTATCGGAACCACGCCAAAAATCTCCGTATCTACATTGCATTTGCTCCCTCCAAACTCCTCCCTTTTACCTTCATATGATTTACATTCCGCTGCTATACTCTTAGATTTGAATGTGTAGGTTGATTGCTTGACTTGTGATAAGCTGCTAAAATCTGCCAAGACTTAAAATTGGGAAAATGATAGATTTTTATTTCGTCAAGTAGTCTAATAACCCCCCTCTAGACATACTTTTGACCTACAATTTGCATATTTATAACCGTGTTTGTCGTTGGGAAACGACACCTATGGGATCACTAGAATCCCGTCTGCGGTTGCGGGGAGCGGAATCGTGAGAAGAGCGGGACTAGGGGATGGCACACAGGGGATTTACCCAGGTTCGGGCCGCAAAGATGCGTAAAACCCTACGATCCTGCTTTGGTGGTTGTATTAGTGTTCTTGAGCTCTCAAACTAGCTCTGGATGCTGCGAGGTTCAAAAGAGCCGAATCCCTTCTCAGTATGCCATGGGCCTCCTTTTATAGGCAAAAGGGGCTGCCACAGTGGCACACAGGAGGTGGAAAGTGCTACAGCGTTGCGTAGCTATCGCTAGTATTACAGGACAAGATGCATTAAATGCAGGGCTTAGGTGTCCGTCACTTTCTTGGGGGACGGGGGCGAGGCCCGTCCCGTCCATCGCCGCCCCTCCTGGCTTCGACACGCGCCCCGACCAGCAACGCATGCAGCGCCATGTAGGCAGGCAGGCAGCTGAGGTGGCGCGGTGGTGGAGCCTTCATGAAGGTCTCCATGCCGCCACGCAGGTGCCTGTCCAGCTGGTTCGGTTGGTGGCTGCGCATGAACGGCGGTAGGAACTTGGCTGGTGTGGGCCTGGCAGTGGCCTTGCCGGGACGCTTGGCGACGGTCTTGCCGGGTGGCCCGACAAGGGTCTTGCCGTGGTGCGCCGGCTTCCCCGGCAAGGATCTTGCCGGGGGGTCCTGTGGGTTTCTTCAGTGGGGACGGCTGCCCTCCTATCCCCATTTGATCTTGATTGCTCTATGTCTTCACAAAGATCTAACCCTGTCCCAACGTGACTTCTTAGTGTCGATGGGCTCAAAGGTGGCTCGCTCAGCAGGTGTGGACGAGCTGCCCCGACAAGGATCTTGCCGGGGTTGCTGGGGTTGCCCTCGGCATGGGTCCTTGCCGGGGCAACCTGCATTTCCTGTGCAACCTTTGTGGTCTTGGTCCTTTGTTGTTTTGCTTTGCTTGTCCCTGTGGCCTTGGCTCTTCTCCGGCTTCCCTCTCTTGCCTTGCTCATGTGTGGTCACGGCAGGTGGCTCTGACTGCCCGTGCACAAGTAAAGGGGTCAAAAGCTAGGCCCCTACTTTTGTACACCGACTGGAGCCCCCGGGCCTGGGTCACACATAGGCGCGACACGTTGTTGGGCCAGGCTCAGAATGGTGCACGGGCAGTTGAGGCGGATTTTACCGTGGCCACTGTTCCGCCCGCTGCGCTTCCCCACGACCTGCGTTGAACGTGCGACGTGGGGGTCATGCGCATGCGTGACGTGGGGGGGGGGCATGCGTGGGATGGCGACCGCACGCATGCGTCGCGTCGCAGTTAATGGGAGAGGAGGAGGCCCGCGTTTCCCCTATAAAAAAGGGATAACCGCGGGCGCGCTGCTCACTTTTCCCCTTTCCTGCACCTCCCTCCATCTGGAAACCGCCGCCCCCTTTCTTCTTCCTCGAGCCCTCTGCTTCTGCTCATCGCCGACATGATTCTGCCATCCCCTGCTTTCCGCGACCGCAATGGCACCCAAATCCTCCAAAGGAAAGGGGGCAGCCAAGGATGCCGGCGCGGCGGAGCCGTCGGAGAGCGAGCTCGTGGCGCGACGGGCGCAGTTCGCCCTTTTCCCCTCGATGGCGACGTGCCCATGCTCTGGGTGTACTTCAAGGTCCCGTGGGGCGTGAAGACGGGGGGAGAGACGACGGGTCATCCGGCCACACGCATCGTCCCCGCCAGTGCCGGGCCTTCCCTAAATCGGTACCCTTTCTTCGTCGACTACTTCTCCTGCGGGCTCTGTCCCCCTTTCTCTGATTTCTTCAAGGATATCATGTACACCTTCGGCTTCCGCCTCCTGGAATTCACCCCAAATGCCATGGCGTGTATGGCCCTTTTCGCACACCTTTGCGAGGGCTTCGTCGGGGTGCATCCCAGCACGGAGCTCTTCTGCCACTATTTCTCTCCCCGGATCCAAAAGGGAGGCGCCATCACCGACAGCATCGCTTGGATCCCAAAGGCCAAAGGAGCATACCCGGACGGCTCCATGAAGGAGAGGTGGGAAGAGTGGTGGGGCTGGTGGTGTTATATCAAGGAGGAGAATCCGCCGGCGTTCTGTGAGGTCCGTCAGGTGGCGCCGGTCCATGGAAAGGACTGGGGCGACGTCGATGTCAACGTTGAGAAGCTCGCGATCGCCACCACCAGGATCCTCAGGCTTACCCGGGACGGGCTCACCCTCGAGATGATCGGTGCAGACTTCATCCGTCGCCGGATTGCCCCTTTACACGATAAGGGGAGGCCGGCCTAGCTTTTTGTGAATGCTGCTGATATCATGCGGCTCCGCCCCGGCCTCGACCATAACCTGACAGTGCTGAGGCATGCTCATCTCTGCCAGCGAATCCTCCAGCTCGAGGTTAATGAAGAGGGCGAGGTAGAGCGGTCTGGCAAGGTGGGAAGAGCTGCCGTGAAGGCCGGCAAGGTGGACAAGGAGCCCGTCTTCAAGTTGCCGACGGGGGTGGTCCCGTTGAGCAACAACTCTCGTCAGTCGGATATCATCGCCATGATGCCGCTTTTTAATGCGCATGGCCTTGATCCGAGCTGGGTCGAGCCTGACGAGCTCAGGGTGCAGGAGTTCTTCGATACCTTGCACGAGGCATATGTCACTGACGAGCCGCGGCTTGTCTAGGACACTTCTCAGGTGGAGTTGGACTACATCGCCCGCATGTTGCGGGAGGCGAGGCTTGCCGAGGAGTCGGCGAGGCTCGCCGTGGAGACCGGCAGCACCGGCGGCACGGTGGACAGTGCCGTGGCGGAAGCGGAGGAGGAGGACCTCTCCCAGTGGGCGGCGGCCACTGGGGAGGCCAGCGGTGCCGGCGCTGGGGCCCCCCTTGTTGAGGACGTCATCGACGGGGCTTCAGAGGAAGATGATGAGGAGGAGATTGCAGCCTCCGTCCCTCCGGCCACCGGGAGGGGGCGAGTTCTGCGGCGGGCTGCCTCCGGCGAGCCGGTTCGCCCTGGCTGGGCCGCGCAGCTGCGGTTGGCGCAGGGAGCGGCGATGCGCCAGACGAGGGCCGCGGTGATGAAGAAGGCGGCGGAAGTCGAGGAAGCGAGGAGGAAGACACCTACTTCCTCGTCGTCCAGGCGTGCTCAGACACCACCGCCTTCCTCGCTGCCGGCAGGCGTTGGTGCGGGGATTTCCTTTGACTTCGGGCCCCTCAGTCCGGACAGATACTCTGGGTCACCCAGCCCAGTGAGGAAAAGGAAGGCACCAGAGGAGGAGGAGGAGGAGGAGGAGGAAGGAAATGACGAGTAAGCCTCTGCTTTCCTCCCTCATTCCTCGCACATCCCCCGACGGTGTTACTCACTTGCCTTTATTTTGCAGGGATGTGGAGATGTTGGCCCAGAGGATGAAGAGGGTCCGATCGTCGGCGAGTAGCCAGCCCCCGGCAGGCACCTCCGGCATGCCACTGGTGGTGTAGAGCAGCCCGGACAGCAGCCCCCTGCCCAGCCCCCAACGTGAGTCCATCACCTGCCCTCCGTCAGCGTGCGTTATGCGTGATGCTTCAGTGCTAACCATGCCGTGGGTGCAGGAGGGGAGCAACACCAAGGGGATCCACGAAGGGCTTCTCCTATCATGCCTCCCCCATCAACCACACCGCCCCGAGGGGCATCCCCGGCAAGGGCACCAAGCCCCGAGGCCATGCACACGGAGGAGGAGGAGGAGAACGCAGGCGCTGGTGGCTTCCATTCGGCGCCGGATCTTGGCGGAGAAAAGGCTTCCGCCCCTCGGCCTGGCACAGGTAGGCTACCTGTTTTTTTGTTTACATTCTTCTTTTCCTCTTCGGCTTTCGATCTTGGCTCCACCCCGTCTCTTTCTTGGTGTCCAGGCCCTTCTTCGGAGGACGTCGATACCACCATCAAGGATGTCACCGCGGAGGCGGAGAAGATTGCTGCCGAGGAGAGCGCTAGGAACGCTGCCGAGGATGCCGCCAAGGGGCCCACCGAAGGCCCCGACAAGGAGCGTGCCGAGGAGCCCGGCAAGGGACCCGCCGAGGGAAACGGCAAGGCCGCTGCCGAAGAGGCAGTGGTCGACGACCATCCCTCCTCCTCCGCCGCCTCTGGCTCTGGCAAGTACCTGAAGGTGGGCGATGACCTCTTTGTACACCTTCTAGGCACGTAAGGCTCCAGAGCCCCCGTCAAGGGGAAACTATTCGACAACGAGGTGCTCGCCGGTGCCGGTCTTGACGTTATTGACGAGCCAAGCGTCAATGGCGATGGCTCCCAGGAGGAGCGGCTGCTCCGGGCCATGGGTGCCAGCTTTCGGAAACTCTAGGCTCTCAACCGTGCTCGCCTGGACAAGGCCAAGTCCAAGACGGCGGTGGTGGAGAAAGTGGAGGCAGATTTTGAGGAGCGCGTTGCCGAGGCACAAGGTTGGTGGCGCCAGACTCAGAGACGAGCTGAAGGCCGCTCAGGGCAAGCTGACCAGGCGCGACCTGGAGCTCATCATGAGGTTGTCCGACATCGAGAAAGCCCAGGAAAGGGCGAAGAGGCTGGCCGACGAGGCCGGAGCCGTCCGGTCCCAGCACGAGGCCGCCCTGAGGACCCAGGAGGAGGACCTTGCCACACGCGAGGAGAAGCTTGCCGCCACTCTCTGTGGCAAGGATGAATAAGTGGACAAGCTTGTCCTACAACGGACCCAGGAGCTGGAGCGGAGGCATCAGGAGGCACTCAACGCCCTGGCTCAGGCTCACGCCCGCAAGGTGAAGGAGCTGGAGGATCAAACTCTGAAGCTGTCCCAAGAGAAGGACACGCTCAACAGCACCCTAACAAAGGCGCAGGGCGAGATCATTGGCAAGTCTGGAGATCTCTCCGACGCCAATGCCTCCATCAAAGATCTCAAGCAGAAGCTGAGAGAGCTCGAGGAGGTGCTGTCGGGGGCCTTGACCCGAGAGGGACTCCTGACAAAGGAGCTGGAGACAGAGAAGCAGCTGCTGAGGAACGAGACCGCCAACCTCAAGGATCACAAGGCGGACGAGAAACGCTGGCTTGAGCACCTTGCCGCCGTCGCAAACTCGGCCGCCGACAGGCTGGCTATCATGGGGGTGCTGGGCATGGAGTACGCCCCGGAAGCGAACCTGAGCCCCAACGCTAGCCTGACCATATACTTTGAGAGGGTCGTTGGCGCCTTGGAGCGGCTCTACTCCAACCGGACAGCCTCCCTCGCCGAAGAATCCTGGATTCTTTGCCAGGGGGTCATCACCAGGGTGCTCGTCATGATAGCGCACTGGCATCCTGACCTCGACTTCAGAGCGGTGCTGAAGAGCTTGCCGGAGGATGCTGGCATCGCAGCGCTCAACAAGTGTATCCAGCCCATCCTCAGCCGCACTGACAAAATCAAGAGGTTGGAGGGTGTGACGCCCCGATTCAATCGTACACTAATCATGCACGCAAATGTGTATGATCAAGATCAGGGACTCACGGGAAGGTATCACAACACAACTCTAAAACATAAATAAGTCATACAAGCATCATATTACAAGCCAGGGGCCTCGAGGGCTCGAATACAAGTGCTCGATCATAGACGAGTCAGCGGAAGCAACAATATCTGAGTACAGACATAAGTTAAACAAGTTTGCCTTAAGAAGGCTAGCACAAACTGGGATACAGATCGAAAGAGGCGCAAGCCTCCTGCCCGGGATCCTCCTAAACTACTCCTGGTCGTCGTCAGCGGGCTGCACATAGTAGTAGGTACCTCCAGTGTAGTAGTCGTCATCGACGGTGGCGTCTGGCTCCAAGGCTCCAGCATCTCGTTGCGACAACCAGAAAGAAAGGAAAGGGGGAAAAGGGGGGAGAAAGCAACCGTGAGTACTCATCCAAAGTACTCGCAAGCAAGGATCTACACTACATATGCATGGGTATATGTGTAAAGGGCCATTTCGGTGGACTGAACTACAGAATGCCAGAATAAGAGGGGGATAGCTAATCCTGTCGAAGACTACGCTTCTGGCAGCCTCCGTCTTACAGTATGTAGAAGAGAGTAGATTGCAGTCCTCCAAGTAGCATCGCATAGCATAATCCTACCCGGCGATCCTCTCCTCGTTGCCCTGTGGAAAAGCGATCACCGGGTTGTCTGTGGAACTTGTCTGGGTGTGTTTTATTAAGTATCCGGTTCTAGTTGTCATAAGGTCAAGGTACAACTCCGGGTCGTCCTTTTACCGAGGGACACGGCTATTCGAATAGATTAACTTCCCTGCAGGGGTGCACCACGTAACCCAACACGCTCGATCCCATTTGGCCGGACACACTTTCCTGGGTCATGCCCGGCCTCGGAAGATCAACACGTCGCAGCCCCACCTAGGCACAACAGAGAGGTCAGCCCGCCGGTCTCGATCCTATGCGCGCAGGGGTCTGGGCCCATCGCCCATAGCACACCTGCACGTTGCGAGGGCGGCCGGAAGCAGACCTAGCAACCTCCATTACAAAGGAAGTCACGTTACGCGGTCCAATCCGGCGCGCGCCGCTCCGTCGCTGACGTCAAGAAGGCTTCGGCTGATACCACGACGTCGAGTGCCCATATCTTTCCCACGTAGTTGGTTAGTGCGTATAGACCAAATGGCCAGACTCAGATCAAATACCAAGATCTCGTTAAGCGTGTTATTATGATGCAACCGCGGACGCCGACCAGGGCCAGGCCCACCTCTCGCCTAGGTGGTCTCAACCTGCCCTGTCGCTCTGCCACAAAGATCCACACAGAGGGCCGGCGGGACAAAGGTCCTTTCAGCCCCCAATCCGTGAATCACTCGCGGGTACTCTTCGAGCGGACCCGACTTTAGTCACCATCTGTAGTATGTATATATGTATAGTATATACCCATGATCACCTCCCGAGTGATCACGACCCAATAGTATAGCAAGGCAGACTGGCAAGAATGTAGGGCCAATGGTGATAAACTAGCATCCTATACTAAGCATTTAGGATTGCGGGTAAGGTATAAATGACTGTAGCAACAATGACAGGCTATGCAACAGAATAGGAGTAACCGAACAGTAACATGCTACACTACTCTAATGCAAGCAGTATAGAGAAGAATAGGCGATATCTGGTGATCAAGGGGGGGGGGCTTGCCTGGTTGCTTTGGCAAGAAGGATAGGTCGTCAACTCCGTAGTCGTACTGGGTAGCAGCGGCGTCGATCTCGTAGTCTACCAGAGAGAAGAGGGGGAAGAAATAATAAATACAGTGCAAACATAAGCAAGACGACGCAAGATATGACAAAGAGTGGTGCTAGGTGTGCCCTAACGCGATAGTAGGTGATACCGGCAAAAGGGGGAAACATCCGGGAAAGTATCCCTGGTGTTTCACATTTTCGGACAGGTGAATCGGAGGGGGAAAGTTGCGTGTTTGCTATGCTAGGGATGTGGAGCGGATGAACGGGCTGCATATCCGGATTCATCTCGTCGTTCTGAGCAACTTTCATGTAGAAAGTATTTTCATCCGAGTTACGAATTATTTTATATGATTTTCTAAATATTTAATCATTTTCTAAATTTTCTGAAATTAATATTATTTCGAAATAAAAGAATAAAGTGCTATGGGTACACTGTGTACCCAACAAAATGTATGTGTGGCTGGCAAGTGTTGACTGGTCAACAGGGTCAAACAGGACCCACCTGCCATGGACTGGGTCAACCTAGTCAACAGTTTGACTGGTCAAACTGGACAGGGGACCCTGCATGTCATTGGCTGACAACTAATTAACTAGGTTAATTAGTTTAATTAATAGATTAATTAGGTTAATTAAATATAATTAATTAAGTTAATTATAATTTTTATTTACTTATTATGTTTTTTATATAAACGTTCTGAGGGCTCGGCCCCACATGTCATAGACCAAGGGGCCGTAGCGGGTGTGGGCTAACGGGTTAATGGGCGGAGCCCGGATGGGCACCCGAGCGGGTGCTGCGGTCAGCGAGAGAAGGGGACAGGCGCGTGGCACGACGCCAGCGGGCGCAGAGGCGGGGCTATGGTGCGAGGACCGGGTGCGGTGAATGGGACAACGCGGGAGGCGGCTCCAACGAGCGGTGGCGTGGCGACGAGGTCCAGCAGGGTAGCAGCAGAAGCAGTTGCATCAGCTAGGAGCAGGGGGCACGGCGGGGCGCCGGTCGGCTGTGGGACCACGTGAGCGGGCACAGGGGAGGAAGGCCGAGGCGCGCGAGGCCATGGCGGTGCAGCGCGGGGTCGGTGACGGCCGGCTGAGGCCACAGCGGGCGCGCTCGCAGACGAGGCGGGGTGAGGCCAGCATGGGCCTGCCGGAGCCGCGAGCGGCAGCGGGCGCGGCCCCGCGTGGGCGGGCGCACGGTAGGACGATAACAGGGGGCGCGAGGCGCGGCACGGGTTCGAGCGCGTGCGTGGGGGAGGAAGAGAGGAGGATCGGCGCGTGCTCACGGGGCCGGTAGGGGTTCGGGCAGCGGTGTTCGGGGAAGAGGTCCGAGACGGCGTGACGGAGAGGAAGCAGGCCGTTGAGGTGGAGGAGGCAGTCCGGT
>NC_057797.1:404230881-404276201 GCF_018294505.1 Triticum aestivum | reverse complement strand
ATTTTAATTCCTCATTATTTTTACTTAGTAAAATATGACTATAGCTCCTAAAATAATGTTTCAAAATAACGCTCAGCCACAAAAGGTTTTAACCCAAAATAAAATAGTTTAGTGTTTTATAAAATACCAAGGGCATTGAAATAATGTTTTTGCTACCGTTTAAATCTTTTTAGTGCATTTATTCATTATATAAAAATGTGGATTCTACATCCTAATCATCTATGCATTAACTGGCACAAACCGAACATTTTGTTTTTAATATTTGAAAACTTTTGATGTTTGCCCTTATTTCGAATTTGATTTTGAATCGGTTTCGAACTAACGCGAGGTTAGCAACAGTAACAGAGGTGACGTGGCATCGCTAACATGGGATTACTGTAGCCTAATTATCCGGGCATCACAATTCTCCTCCACTACAAGAAATCTCGTCCCGAGATTTAGGATCGGTTATAAGGGAGAAGGGATCTGGTTACGTAATTCTAACGATTCTTCTCGGTCATAGTTGCTCTTCTCGAAGAGGTCGATCCAGTACATTGATGTCTTCATTCCTGTGCTTCAGGTCCTCATGATGAAGTTGTCGTCCTTCCTTCAGGATCTTCACCGTACTTACGAAAGGGTGAGAAGGGAAAACCCTATAAGGACGGATTCTAACAAGATCGAGCATCAGACGGTTAACTCAGGGGAAGAAGCATAAGTATCTCTCGAATTGAAACTTATGAAGATGTCGAGAGCAAAGTAAGAAGGTACCAGGAGAATTTTTAGACGGATAGGCAAGCGTTTGATGCCTAATCAGAAGGTGAAAGGGGTTCAGAGCAACGAGAATAAGTATTGCGTCTGAAACCGGAATAGATCACTAGGAAGGTGGCTCGTGATTTGCATACCAAGCCAAGTGCAAGGAACAGTTTCAGAGATCAGGGATGTACATGAGAGTTAGGTTTCGATCCTGTGGAACTGTGGGTTATGGGTCTACCATGTGGTTAAAAGTAGGAAAAGCGTTGATATCTTGCACGGTCATGATAGCAAGACATGTCAGAGGGTACCCTATCAATTATGTTGGCAACAATGTAAATACCAAGGGCGAGGGACGAAGAGAACCATTTTCCTGCTCGTTGAACGAGGCGGACCAATAGGCAAAGTTCTCGTCCATCGGTGGTTACCGGAATATCATCAACAATAGTAACAGGGTCTTACTGACCGAGTTGTACACCATGGTGTTTACATAAGCAGGGAGATATTACTGCTTATGCCATATTAATCACAGAGAGGTTAAACACAACAATGGAAAGGAAATTATGTTTATCAGATTAAACAAAACAATGTAAGGGAAAATGTGTTTAAACACATATTTCAGGGGTATATCCTTCCCAAGGACAAGCGGAGCATGATATCCATGACAGGATATTATGTAGAAAATCCTCTAGGTGAGGGGAGAGAAATTTCATGACGTTACCCATACAACGGTGTTTGGATAATTGAGCAGGAAACATTTAGCATTGGGCTTCAAATGTTCTTGTTGAAAATCGGAGTACCATAGACATGCTTCGAGATAGCATTGACATGGTCTTCAAGCAAGGTCGGACTTTGGATACTCAATGGACTCATCAGGAACAACTTATAGAATAAGTCTTTAAATTTTCCTCATGGAAGAATGGATAACCTTGTTTTTAAAAAAAAAAGAGAAACTATAACAATAGGTCCTCCGGCCAGGTGTGTTAGGCATGACATCACCTTACCGGGTCATATAAAGGCCAATGTTATAACTCTTGGAAATATGTCCCAACCACCATATCTTACCGAGATTCAGATCTTATTAGTGCCAGGATACCGACTCGGGATCTGAGAAGAAAAGGTGCAATACAAATTGACGAGATGACATTGTAAGATTCTCAGGAAATGTACTATGGAAGCGAGTTTCGAAACAAGAGCTCTTCATTAAACAAATGAAGGGATAAGGAGATAGCTGATGAACTCAGCGACAATTCATCGAGACTTCCAAAAGATGGGTTTCCACAATTATGTGAACAAGGAGATATCATTAGTCTGATCAAATGATATAATGATGTATGCTCGAGGAAATCATACACAATTAAAAATAGTTGAAAGGTGCACCCGACATATGGGCTTAGGTAGCACGATCAATGTTAGGATGGTGATTAAATATCCAATAGTCTAAGAATGAACTGTCGACCATTAACTCCAATGCAAATAGGGTTGCTAGGAGTACAGAATCCAAGCAGCATCGTTCACTTGTTGGTACCCCGGTTGGAATCAACACGAGGACCAAGAAAGAATGGTGATGGTGGGAAGCATCACTGTATCACAAATTCTTAAGAGGTGGTGTAATTCTCACAACATTGATGACATAAGAGATGGTAATGTTCCGAGTAAAGAATAACAATTGCTGGATGGCAGGGAACTCAAGGTACAACACCAAACACGAACAAGTTGTGTTGGTGGGAAGGCAATAAAGTGGTCGATGATAATAAAATTCATCGAGGGCAAGGATGGTATTTCTCGTCATGAATTCAATTGATATCCTAGAAGATCTCAGAATGCTGATGATGATCATGACACATTCGTCGAGAGATTTCATGAAGATGTAATCAGTCGGTGATGACATCAAGTCAAAGGAATGATGAAGCGAAAGGTTACTGGAACCAAGGTTATGCCACAAACTCGAAATCAAGCTTGTTTTTCACGGCGAAATAATATGACGAGGAAGATCGACGTAAGCTTAGCTCATCGTCGAAAGTTGCGCTCCGGGAATAAGGACCGGGTAGCACAGATAAAATTAGCACGATACTGCTATAGCCAATCTGGCTAGGAATGACTTGAAGGATTATTAAACTCATAAGCAACGAAAATTACTTAGAGTTATTGAATCAGAGTGCGGACTCGATTCACAATTCGGTGTTGCATGAGAAATGGTATTTAAAGGAGAACATGGTCGGAACCACGATTGCAAAAAAACCAGATCCCAGATATAAGATGAACTTATACCAAAGGAATAATTAATTTAAGAGAAGCTTTAATGATAAGATCTACATCGTGTCCATGGGCATGAACACAAAGTTCAAGGTCGACTCCCACTTCTTTAATGCATAACCTTTCATTCACTTCTCGTCTTCAAAGAAGTTGTAGGGTAGAAAATTATCTGGTAAAACACCAGAAGGGTATAACTTGTGAAAAATGTCGGGTTCATATGGTTTTAGGGAAGGTATAGGTTCAACCCATCGGGGCATGTTAGGAACATATACTACGAACTTCAGGAGTAAATAACACAAGCTCGAAAGCAGAGCATCGTTGGCCAATTCAGAGAATAGGATTTACCATTGGCATTATGTATCAGGGAAAGAACTTCCAACGTGATAGAATATGAAGGACGTTGTCAGATAAAATCCAACAAAGGACTTGATGGTCCACAAAGGATCTGATGTGAGTATCGGTACTCAACCAGAAGAGGAAAGAATACAAATGCAACAGGTTATGGAATCATCTGAATAATTCCAAGCTTAAATGCAAAGGAATTATGATTTTCAAATCATGGGAATAGAAGCAATGTTCTGATTAGGGATGGATAAGTTGAATAGCCTTAGGGGTACTATCGACGGCATTTGGATTGGTTGAGAACCAGCTCATGTTTAAAATGACGTCTGAGCTGGAAAGATAACTTAAAAGAATCAACTGATGATTGCGTGCATTTGCACTCATGTTGAATCAAAAGGATCAAAATGACGATGCCTAAGGATACTAACGAATATTGCCAGACATATGGAAATCATCCATCATGCAAGTAGACAAGTATGGCAGAGCAATAAGCTGGATTTTTGGAGGATCGAATAGTATTTCGAAGACCATTGTGAAACACATGAACAACTGGGGGATGAGCGGATACTTGATAAGTGCGAGAATTATCCATAGGGGTATTCAGGTGACAAAGAACAACAAGGCAGTAAGCTCAAAGGATTATCAAAACAACGACGAGTGTTTCGGGGTATCTTGTAATAACAAGACCAACTGGGGATGAATGTAAGAATAACAACTGCAAGTAGTTATCCATAAGGGTTGACGGTGGAAGGGGAATTGCAAGCGCGATGAACACAAGTTCTCGGGTTAACAGCGGAGAGTATCTTCAGGGTCTTCACGTGCAGCAGACGATCATCAGCAATAAGGGGCTCTTCGGGTGAAAGTGATAACGAGATCCTAATGTTAGATTTAGCAAAATTCATTTAACCCGAATACAAGAGAGAGATCAGAGTCCCAGAGTATAGACAAGGAGTAAAAGATCCTAATACCACCCAATGGCGACGTGTGTCGGTAAGATGCACAACCATGTTAGTAAAAGTTTTTGTAACGTCTAGACTCGACTTCGGCCAAGGAGTTTGGAAGGGGGATTCCTACAGGCAGTCGGCTCTAATACCAACTTGTGATGCCCCGATTCAATCTTACACTAATCATGCACGCAAATGTGTACGATCAAGATCAGGGACTCACGGGAAGGTATCACAACACAACTCTAAAACATAAATCAGTCATACAAGCATCATATTACAAGCCAGGGGCCTCGAGGGCTCGAATACAAGTGCTCGATCATAGACGAGTCAGCGAAAGCAACAATATCTGAGTACAGACATAAGTTAAACAAGTTTGCCTTAAGAAGGCTAGCACAAACTGGGATACAGATCGAAAGAGGCGCAGGCCTCCTGCCCGGGATCCTCCTAAACTACTCCTGGTCGTCGTCAGCGGGCGGCATGTAGTAGTAGGTACCTCCAGTGTAGTAGTCGTCGTCGACGGTGGCGTCTGGCTCCAGGGCTCTAGCATCTGGTTGCGACAACCAGAAAGAAAGGAAAGGGGGAAAAGGGGGGGGGGAGAAAGCAACCGTGAGTACTCATCCAAAGTACTCGCAAGCAAGGATCTACACTACATATGCATGGGTATATGTGTAAAGGGCCATTTCGGTGGACTGAACTACAGAATGCCAGAATAAGAGGGGGATAGCTAATCCTGTCGAAGACTACGCTTCTGGCAGCCTCCGTCTTACAGTATGTAGAAGAGAGTAGATTGCAGTCCTCCAAGTAGCATCGCATAGCATAATCCTACCCGGCGATCCTCTCCTTGTTCCCCTGTGGAAAAGCGATCACCGGGTTGTCTGTGGAACTTGTCTGGGTGTGTTTTATTAAGTATCCGGTTCTAGTTGTCATAAGGTCAAGGTACAACTCCGGGTCGTCCTTTTACCGAGGGACACGGCTATTCGAATAGATTAACTTCCCTGCAGGGGTGCACCACGTAACCCAACACGCTCGATCCCATTTGGCTGGACACACTTTCCTGGGTCATGCCCGGCCTCGGAAGATCAACACGTCGCAGCCCCACCTAGGCACAACAGAGAGGTCAGCCCGCCGGTCTCAATCCTATGCGCGCAGGGGTCTGGGCCCATCGCCCATAGCACACCTGCACGTTGCGAGGGCGGCCGGAAGCAGACCTAGCAACCTCCATTACAAAGGAAGTCACGTTACGCGGTCCAATCCGGCGCGCGCCGCTCCGTCACTGACGTCGAGAAGGCTTCGGCTGATACCACGACGTCGAGTGCCCATATCTTTCCCACGTAGTTGGTTAGTGCGTATAGACCAAATGGCCAGACTCAGATCAAATACCAAGATCTCGTTAAGCGTGTTATTATGAAGCAACCGCGGATGCTGACCAGGGCCAGGCCCACCTCTCGCCTAGGTGGTCTCAACCTGCCCTGTCGCTCCGCCACAAAGATCCACAGAGAGTGCCGTCGGGACAAATGTCCTTTCAGCCCCCAATCCGTGAATCACTCGCGGGTACTCTTCGAGCGGACCCGACTTTAGTCACCATCTGTAGTATGTATATATGTATAGTATATACCCGTGATCACCTCCCGAGTGATCACGGCCCAATAGTATAGCAAGGCAGACTGACAAGAATGTAGGGCCAATGGTGATAAAGTAGCATCCTATACTAAGCTTTTAGGATTGCGGGTAAGGTATCAATGGCTGTAGCAACAATGACAGGCTATGCAACAGAATAGGAGTAACCGAACAGTAACATGCTACACTACTCTAATGCAAGCAGTATAGAGAAGAATAGGCGATATCTGGTGATCAAGGGGGGGGGGGGCTTGCCTGGTTGCTTTGGCAAGAAGGAGAGGTCGTCAACTCTGTAGTCGTACTGGGTAGCAGCGGCGTTGGTCTCGTAGTCTACCGGAGAGAAGAGGGGGAAGAAACAATAAATACAGTGCAAACATAAGCAAGACGACAGAAGATATGACAAAGAGGGGTGCTAGGTGTGCCCTAACGCGATAGTAGGTGATACCGGCAAAAGGGGGAAACATCCAGGAAAGTATCCCTGGTGTTTCGCGTTTTCGGACAGGTGAATCGGAGGGGGAAAGTTGCGTGTTTGCTATGCTAGGGATGTGTGGCGGACGAACGGGCTGCGTATCCGGATTCATCTCGTCGTTCTGAGCAACTTTCATGTAGAAAGTATTTTCATCCGAGTTACGAATTATTTTTTATGATTTTCTAAAGATTTAATCATTTTCTAAATTTTCTGAAATTAATATTATTTCAAAATAAAAGAATAAAGTGCTATGGGTACACTGTGTACCCAACAAAATGTATGTGTGGCCGTGGCAGGTGGCTCTGACTGCCCGTGCACAAGTAAAGGGGTCAAAAGCTAGGCCCCTACTTTTGTACACCGACAGTGTTCTTTCGAATTGTCCAACGTTATCCATGGACAACCCGAGTATGTGTAGATTGGGTTCGTTTTCCCATATGCTCTGCTCCAGATCCGATGCAGAATTTCATCAATGCCTCCCTGTTGTTCTCCGGGTACACATCCTCTCTGCTTATTGCCGAGACGTGTATCAGGAGAACAGCGGGGAGGTGCTGCCAAAATTTTGCGTCGGATCCGAAGCAGAGCATGGGAAAACGAACCCAATCTACACATACTCGGGTGGGATTAGGACCTATATTTACCTATTAGC
Source organism: Triticum aestivum (assembly GCF_018294505.1). Taxonomy (NCBI): domain Eukaryota; kingdom Viridiplantae; phylum Streptophyta; class Magnoliopsida; order Poales; family Poaceae; genus Triticum; species Triticum aestivum. The sequence continues at coordinate 404,269,195 of NC_057797.1, read as the reverse complement.
GTCTAGGTTGCATGGACGTAATAAAAGTGACAAACTCCATTAACTGATGAATATATACATGCTGATTTTTGTATAGATTTCTTATGTGTCTAGTAGCTAGGCAAGATGAGTGATCATGCGTGGATGTACATCGGTCACAGTAGTCAGAAAGACATGACCATTGAATGGTTAACAAAAACCAAGGGGTTCTGAGAGCTGCATTTGCAAATGGCCTGAGGACAATATGGTGCCCCTGTGCCGGGTGCAACAATTGGCACAAGAGGACAAAGGATGAAATGGGCAAACACCTGCAGAAGGGGGGTTTTACGCCAGATTATACGGTGTGGACATTTCATGGCGAGTCTGCCCAACGTGCCAGAGGTGAGGTGCTTCGGCATTGCACCGACGAGCATGGTACCGGGATGCAAGACATGGTGCAAGACTTTGATGATGCTCGGCACTCGGACGATGAGATGGAGGAATTTTCAAAGGCCTTCAATGAAATGTTAGAGTCTTCAAAACGTCCTCTCCACGAGCACACTGAGCTTTGTCAGCTGGATGCCATCTCACAAATAATGGCTCTGAAAGCTCAATTCAACTTGGGCAGAGAATGCTATGACGCAATGATGACAGTATTTGGACATTTTCTACCCAAATGCCATGTACTACCTGCAAACCTGTACCAGTCAGCGAAAGTCCTCCGTGCTCTTAAGATGCCCTATGAGAAGATACATGCCTGTGAGAAAGGATGTGCCTTATTTAGGCTTCAGTATGTGGACTTGAACTATTGTACCATTTGCAAGTCATCCATGTATGTTGTGGTAGACAACGGTATGGGTGAGAAGACGCAGACCAAAATCCCTGTTAATGTTCTTTGGTATATGCCAATCGTACCAAGACTTCAACGTGTTTTCATGGTCAAAGAGATGGCCAGACAGATGAAATGGCACAAAATGGGCAAAAGAACCCAACTAGATGCAGATGGGAAGCTGATGATGGTGCACACATCGGACGGTGAAGCATGGAAGCGCTTCGATGGATTACATGATGACAAAGCGGCAGATCCGAGGCATCCTCGAATCGGCATCAACACAGATGGGTTTAGTGTGTTTGGTCTGACGGCAACCCATTACAATTGTTGGCCCGTATTTGTCTTTCCACTCAACTCGGATAGATTATGCAAATTCCAGGGCCCAAATATCCGGGCAAGAATATGAATGTGTACATGCAGCCACTAAAGGACGAATTGCCAGAAGCCTGGGATAATGGCTTCAAGACATACAACGCCTTTAGCAAACGAAACTTCATAATGCGTGTCTGGTACATGTACTCGACGCATGACTTGCCGACTTATGCGCTATTCGTTGGCTTGTGTGTGCATGGAAGGTTCCCGTGCCCCACATGCATGGGAGCTCCTGAATTTCGTTGGCTTTAGGCCGGTTGCAAGTTTTCGTGCTTCAACATGCATAGACAGTTCCTGGATCTTCGCCATAAGTTCATGAAAGACAAGAAGAACTTCATCAAAGGTAGAGCTGTCAGAAACTCTGCACCACCTGCATTGATAGGCCAAGAGACCCTAGATCAGTTAAACGCTCTCGAGCCAGATCTAGAGCATCCAGGGTATTTCAAGGGGTATATTTCGAAACATGCCTGGACTCACAAGACATGCTTGTGGGATCTGCCTTACTTCAAAGACGTCCTTTGCCCACACAACATCAACGTGATGCACACTGAGAAGAATATCGCCGAGGCACTTTTTGGTACATTGTTTAGCATAGATCGGAAGTCAAAGGATAATGTATGATCACGGGTTCCGGCAAAACCCTCAAGGTTCGAACACTGGGGTGCGCATGAAGATTTCCCCCTACCGATCGACCGATCCACGCCCTAGCTTCACTAAGATCTCAAGGGCTAATTCGACGAACTTGCAACACAAAAGACACAAGATTTTTACTGGTTCGGGCCATCGTTGTGGTGTAATACCCTACTCCAGTGTGGTGGTGGTGGATTGCCTCTTGGGCTGAGGATGAACAGTACAAGGGAAGAACAGCCTCCTAAGGTTGAGGTGTTCTTGTGCTTGTGTGGATGAGGATTGCTCAAGGCGAGATGAGATGCCTCCGAATGAGTTTATCTCCTATGGTGGTGGATAGTCCTATTTATAGAGGACCTGGTCCTCTCCCCAAATGTTGAGCAGGAAGGGAGCCAACAACGGCCATTTTGAAAGGGGACAGCTAGTACAACTTATCCTGACAAAAGCAGTCTTCGCCTGCAAAAGGCTCTGGTGGTGACGCCGCCTTGGACTCCATGTTGACCACCATCTTACCGACCTGCTGGTCTTGGTCTCGTTGCACTGATATGGAAACCTTTGCTTGATGCCTCGGTACTCCGTGCCTGCGCTTGCCTCCTTAGCACCAAAGTGGAAACAAGGACACTATGCGCGCTGGCTCCTGCCTAGCACCCGCCTGGTCTCGATCGTCATGGCTTACATCATGAGAACCTCGCGAGGTTTGCCATGCCTTGATCTCTCCGCCCCTCGCGAGCCAACCTAGTGAGGCCGCCCCTGAGGAGGTCTTGTGTCGTCTGCCTCGCGAGGGTCTTGAATGCCTTGTTGGTGAAGATGGGCCACACGGGCCCGCTCGCAGAGCCATGCCGTGGGCCGCAGACAGGCAAGCCTGGGGACCCCTGTTCCCAAAATGCCGATAGTAGCCCCCGGGCCCAAGGTGCGCTCGGGCTTTGCTTCAAGGCGAAGTCGAAGGTCAAGCACGGAGCGCCGTGGCCCTAATAGCCTGCGCCCTTGGTCGACGCGTGGCGGTTGATTGGACGTGGGCGTCTCCGCTTCCCCATGCTGCCTCGGCAACTGCACGACTTGACAAAAGACTGGCATGGACAGCGCTTGTCTTCACTGCTTTCCATTCGCGTTGCTCACATCCCCTTTCTTGCGCCCTGCCTCCAAAATCCAGATCTTCTTCCATCCCCCACCGCATCAGCAACCAACATGACCAGTTAGGCTCCTGAGTCGTGATGCTTAGGAGTCCCCCTTGACGTGCAAACAATCTCCATACCTTTGCCCTCGGCGAGGCTCGGCTCGGGAGGGGCGTGTGATGACCAGGTCTGAGGGACCTGGCTTGGGTGGCGTACGCTTGGGCGTGACCCGAGCGCAGCCCCCGTGCCCAGCCCCCCCGCGTGGCTCTCCTCTGGGGAGGCGTTGCGGTGAGGCCGGACACTGAGCTCTGGGCTCCCTGAGGTTGGTACGGCCGTGAGGCTGCCCTCAGTTGTTTATCACCAGCGCGGAGCGTAGTGCTTCCGCTTGTGCACGGGCATAGCCGCTCTTCGGCAGTGTCGACAGCCAGCGCGGAGCATGGTGCTTCCACTGGTGCGTGGGAGGGGACTCCCTACTGCGGAGAGCCCCCGGGGTGTGTACAGCCCCGCCCTGACATGTGGCTTGCACGGCAGGGCTATACGAGGTGTATCTGGGCACTTATGAGCCAGCGCGGGACTCACAAGGCCCTACCTCAAGGCAGGTTGCGTCTGGTCTTGTTTTTCATTCGCTGCGCTGGTCCTGCGAGGTGGTCAGACAACCTGCACCAAACGAATCTCCTGAGGTTATCGCGTGAGGAGGCCAAGCACCAACGGCCCCAGGAGGTGACGTGAACGGGGCCGGCCCGCCAAACAGAGCTTAGCTGTTGGATTTATAGATGCTGCAGGGACGGGCCCGAGCACAGACGCCCTGCTTAACCTACTCACGCGAAGGATCCTGAAGAAAGACAGCTGGCGCGCGGCTCCCATGGTGGGTGACAATCGAGCAGGTAATAGTCATAGGTAGATTAAGCATGGAAAGCAAATTAGATTAAGTAAATACAGGGAGGATACATGCCACTGGGTCAGGCCCTAGCGGCTTGGGGATGATGCAGCCCGAGGGGCGCCCCCAGCAAGGTAAGCTAAACACATGAAAAGGGATACATGCCATAGGGACGGACCCACGTGGCCTGGGAATGATGCAGCCCGGGGGGTGCTCCCAACTAAATAAACTTGGAAAATGTCACCTGGTTTTGTTGATGAAGGGATGTTGGGGCAGCTGAAGATGCACGGCGAAGGGGTCGCTCCTCACGAGCCACCGAGGTCCTGAGCCTCGGGAGGCTCTGGGGGTCCAGGCAGTTCCTTGAGGACCGTCTCCATCTCTGTTAGGACGGCATGGTGCCTGGCCTCCTGAGTTGCCAGGGCGCGCCGCAAGTTGTGCTGATAGGTGGACACCACGCTCGGCAGGCCATAAGGCATGCGAACGTAGCTGTGCGGTGGGCCCTCGCAGCGTCCCATGCGCGAAGGTCAGAAGAGCTCCTGAGATGCGGCCCTGTTGAGCCCTGGGATGTCGATGCAGACGCACAGCCCGGCATCCTCGCTTGGATGGGGAGCTGCGCCTGGTGAGCGGCGGCCGCCGCACATGGCCCTCGTTTCTTGTAGTTCGTGAGTGGTCTTGGTGATGAACTCCTGAGCGGTGGGCGCTCCTCGCCCTGTGTTCTCCTGAGGGAAACGTGCCATGAAGCACGCCTCCAAGTGGTACCCAAGCGCCTCCCTCGTGACGTTGGCAAGGTCTGAGGCCCTCCGAAAGAGAGCCCTCAAGCCCTGCCCGAGGAGGGTGCTGGGCGCGCTTTCCTATGCGAGAGAGGGTGGTGCCCCGGGCGTGGGCGCCGATCCTGATGTGGCTCCGCTTGAGGCACCGCTCCCCTGAGGCCCCGTGCGGAGTAGCTGCTTCTTCTTCTTGGAGGTGGCCTCAGGAGGGCACTCGCCCTTGCTGTCGAGGTCGTCGATTGCTGCAGCTTGGAAGGCACGCTCGAGGGAGCATACCGCATCTCTTTCTTCGCACGGGACTATGATGATTCCGCCACTTCCTGGCATCTTGAGGACGTTGTAGCCGTGATGGGTTACTGCCATGAACTTGGCGAGGGCTGGATACCCGAGGATGGCGTTGTATGGCAGGCGAATGTGGGTGACGTCGAAGTCGATGAGCTCGGTGTGGTAGTTGTCGCGCTGTCCGAAGGTGACGGGAAGGCGGACCTGCCCGATCGGGGTAGTGGAGCCATCAGTCACTCCTGAGAAAGGCTTGGTAGGCTGAAGTTGGTCATATGACACTTGGAGGTTGTCAAACGTGTCGACGGACAGGACATTGAGCCCTGTGCCGCCATCGATGAGGGTCTTGGTGACTTGCACATTGCTGATGAGTGGTGAACAAAGCATCAGGAGGGCGCTAGCAGTAGGCGCGCACTTGGGCTGGTCTGCCGAGCTGAACGTGATGGCACACTTGGACCATCTGAGGGGGCGCGTGGCCTCGAGCTTGTGGAGGACTGCATTCCCTTCACGAGCAAACTGCTTGAAGATACGTTGTGAGGCTAGGGCTTGAGCTCTGCCTAAGATGCAGGCGATAGCACGCGGCTCCTGGAAGCCCCCAGCCCCCTCGTCTTGGTGGTGGTCGTCATTCCTTCTTGGTGGTGGCGGCAGTGGAGGAAGGCCAGCGTTGCCTTGAGGACGATCACCACGAGGCTGATCCCTCCAGGCGCCCTCGCGAGGCTGATCCTGCCAGCGGTCCTCACGAGGCCGATCGCACCACTCCTGGCGCGGGCCACGGTCATCCCAGCATCTTCCACCACGTCCTCCTCCTCGGCCTTAGCCCCGGTCGTTGCGCTCGAAGCGTCGACCGAAGCGTCCTTCTTGAATGGCTCTAAGCTCTTGACAGTCGCTGGTGTTGTGGTTGTGCAGGTTATGGAAGGCGCAGAATGGTCGGCTGCCGGGCATGGTGGCTGGTCTCTGCCGCGCTTGGTGTCTGGCTCGCCACGAGCATGGCTGCTCCCTTGCGCTTCACATCCTTGGCATTGGCTTTCTTCTCCTCCGGGTCCGCAGCCGGGAGCTCGAGGAGGGAGACACGCCCCTCCTTAGATCTTGCGCACTTGGTCGCCAAGTTGAACAGCTCCAGAGATGTGCACAACTCCTTGTGGATGGCGAGCTCCTCCTTCATCTTGACGTCGCAGACGCCATCAGAGAACATGGAGATGATGGCCTCGTCCGTCACCTTGGGGATCTTGAGGCGTACATTGTTGAAGTGTTTGATGTACATCTGGAGGGTCTCTCCTGGTTGTTGCTTGACGCGGCGTAGGTCACCCGCGGCCAGTAGGCGGTCGCTAGTGCCCTGGAAGTTGGCAACGAAATGGTCACGCATCTCGTTCTAGGAGGAGATCGAGCCTGGAGGTAGGTTCAGGAGCCAGGAGCGGGCACCATCCTTGAGAGCCATGGGGAACCAGTTCGCCATGACTTTCTCGTCGCCGTTGTCCGCCTTGATGCTCAGTTCGTAGAGCTGCAGGAACTTCGCGGGGTCAGGGGTGCCGTTGTAGCGAGGAGGCAGATCCGGCTTGAACTTGCCCGACCAGGTGACGCTACGCAGCTCGGGGGTGAAGGCGCGGCAGCCTGCCGTGGTCACCGGGACTCTGAACTTGTCCTTGATGGGGTCCGCGCACCGCCACCGCAGGCGGCGCGCGGTCTTGCCATGATGGCACGGGGAGCGCGGGGGCGTCCTCTCGTGGCGGAGGGAATTCTTGGCAGCTTCTTTCTTCTTGCACGGGCGCCGGACGCGGCAGGTCGCACCGTGGGGCTGCGTGCCTTGGCGCCAAGACTCCCTCTTGGGGCAGAGGTGGTGGAGGCGCTCCATGGGCCACGTCGCCCGCAGTTGGCGGAGGGCGAGGCAGCAAGAGGGACGGCGCAAGGGAGCCCCCTGCGGTGCTGACAAGCTCGGCGATGCGGTTGAGCCAGTCCTCGTAGAGTTCGTCGACGGGGCGGTAGCGCAGGAGCATGCGCGCCATGCACAGCGCAGCCCACGCGTCCATGGGAGCGCAACGAGCGTGGGATGACGAACCGGTCGGGGTCAGCGATGGAGTGGCGATGCGGCCGTCCCGTCGCACCGACGGGTGCAGCGAGGATGCTTGCTGCTCGTTCCCCGCTGGGCTGGTGGCGGCGTTGGCGGCAGGCGACGGAGAACGACGAGGTGGCCTGCCGACGGGAGCCATCTGAGCAACGCGGGCGGCGAGGGCAGCCCGGCGCTCAGCACGAGCGCGGCATGCATCCGCCATGGAGATGATGAAGCAACAGAGCACAGATCGACGGAAGGAAGGCTATGGCGCCCCCTACCTGGTGCCCCAAATGTCGGATCACGGGTTCCGGCAAAACCCTCAAGGTTCAAACACTGGGGTGTGCACGAAGATTCCCCCCTACTGATCCACGCCCTAGATTTCTAAGATCTCAAGGGCTAATTCGACGAACTCGCAACACAAAAGACACAAGATTTATACTGGTTCGGGACACCGTTGTGGTGTAATACCCTACTCTAGTGTGGTGGTGGTGGACTGCCTCTTGGGATGAGGATGAACAGTACAAGGGAAGAACAACCTCCTGAGGTTGATGTGTTCTTGTGCTTGTGTGGATGAGGATTGCTCAAGCCAAGATGAGATGCCTCCGAATGAGTTTATCTCCTACAGTGGTGGCTAGTACTATTTATAGAGGCCCTGGTCCTCTCCCCAAATATTAAGCGGGAAGGGAGCCAACAACGGCCAATTTGAAAGGGGACAACTAGTACAACTTATCCTGACAAAAGTAGTCTTCGCCTGCAAAAGGCTCTGGTGGTGACGCCGCCTTGGGATCCATGGTGACCTCCATCTTGCCATCCTGTTGGTCTTGGTCTCGTTGCACTGATATGGAAACCTTTGCTTGATGCCTCGGTACTCCGCGCATGCGCTTGCCTCCTTAGCACCAAAGTGGAAACAAGGACACTGCGCGCGCTGGCGCCCGCCTGGTCTCGATCATCATGGCTCATGTCACAAGAACCTCACGAGGTTTGCCTTGCCTTGATCTCTCCGCCCCTCGTGAGCCAACCTGGTGAGGCCGCCCCTGAGGAGGTCTTGTGTCCTCCGCCTCGCGAGGCTTGGCCCCTCGCGAGGGTCTTGAATGCCTTGTTGGTGAAGATGGGCCGCATGGGCCCGCTCGCAGAGCCACGCCATGAGCCGCAGGCAGGCAAGCCTGGGGACCCCTGTTCCCAAAATGCCGACAAATAATACTAAGGCTAGAGTCGATCTGGAGGCGCTATGTCATAGACCGTTACAAAACATGCAACCACCGAAAGGAAAGCAGAACTGGACAAAGCCAAAGGAATGGTTTAATCTTGGAAGGCCAGCTATGAGGGAAATTATCTTGTGGGAGCAAAAGGAGTTGATGTTCCCCGATTGGTATGCAGCGAATCTAAAGAGGGGAGGGAGTCTTGATAAATTGAAAGATATTTGGTCTCGAGAGTCATGATTGCCACATATGGATTGAGCGGGAAATGCCGGTGATGTTGCGTGGCTTCATCCCTGAGGATGAATGGCTAGTACTGAAAGAGCTGAGCTATTTCTTTCGTGTTATGTCATGGAATTGTCACGATAGATGTCCTAGCGGAAGGACTTAGTCGTGGAGCCATCGCAACTAGGTTAGCTTAAAGGGGTTAAACAGGACAAATGACACAGGGATTTTTATACTGGTTCGGCCCCTTGCGGTGGAGGTAAAGGCCTAATCCAGTTTGAGGTGGTATTGCTTGGGTTTCGATTACCAGGGAACGAATACGCTTGGCCTAGTTCTCGATCTGTTGTTTCTTGCCCTAAGCCGTCGCCGGGTCGTCCCTTTATATACACAGGTTGACGGCCGGCGGCCCACGGAGTCCTGGCCGGCTCATACACAAGTGTCCGGCTTGGTGACTATCTATGCTTGACTTAAAAAACAAGTTATACACATATGGCGGGTCACCCTCTTGGGCCTCAATTTGCCTCTTGGTCTTGGGCCGTCAACAGGCTTGTCATGATCCGCCATCTTCATTGATGAGTCGACAGTGGTATGACCCGCCCCCTCCTGGGGGGTTCATACCCAATAGTCATATCCCAACATTAGGCCCCAGGTTGACTTGAACTTGTTCATGTCAATCTTCAATACCTGACTTGTCAAAATCTTGCATTGCCTTTGTTCGATAACCTTGCTATAAACCGCCATGACATCAGCTCGCAGAACTTTCTTAACCCGCCATGATGTCATTCTGCATTAATTTCACACGACGCCCAGAACATCTTTAATTGATCCTTATCTTAATGAGCATCCCGAAAACCGAGGCGTCCATATAGCCATATGATAATTTTAGCCTCCTCGATTCCCACGCATGCCTTGTATCCACCCCTTATAAATAGGGGCAGTGGGTCGTTATCATTTTCCCCTCGCTTCCTTCTTTGTCTTCCTCCTCCGCACGGCCGCACCAGTGCTCGAGCTCCACCGCCGCGACCTCCGACCGTTGCATCGACCTGATCGGAGCAGAGAACTCCGGCGAGCCACCGCTGCTCTTCATCACCCGTAAGCGCACCTCCCCCTTTATCTCAGATCTGCATTAGGGTTTGGGCTATTCGTCCGTGTTCTTGCTATTCTTGCATTGTTTCCGTCAAACCTGATGACTTTCAATCTGGATAGGTCATAAGTCTTGTGCGGAAGTAGTTTCAACATCATTTTCATCATTAGAACGACATCTCTCTATAGAAGATCTCATCAGAGTATCCAAACCTTTCCACTGCTGCCACCTTAGGCTAGAATTTTACAGCTTTTTCTGAACTGTGGTAGATCCAAAATTACAGCGGTAACTTGTGAAATCTGTTTGTCCACCACTTGATAAATTTGAAGCATCTAAATTGTGACGGCGGCTTATGATATAGACCGTAACCCATCATATAACATTAGACCCCGTTTAAGCCGCCAGCATCCACTTCAACGTCAATGATCCAGCAATAACCTTCCGGTTTAACCAAGCTTGTTTATAATTCAACCCTCTGGTGTGACAACTGTATATTCTGAGCTGTATCTTCATAACCATTAACCTTGTCAGCGATTTAAACGATAATTTATAACCCGCCAGATATTTGCCAGTTTAATAACATCTTGAACTGCCATGTACAGACCGCGCACTCGATCATGACTAAGACCATCACATCATGCGACTGGGTTCTGTCCATTGTTACTGAGGCAATGCTTCAAGAATATGTCAAGATTGGCTTCTTACCGACAAAGAACGTCATTCACTGGCGTGCTCCCAAACCGGATGAAGTCAGGCCTCAGCCCTAGGATGATGAAGTGATCGTTTTTACTAACCACATGAACCGGGGTTTCTCACCGCCCAGGTCAAAGTTCTTCCCTGACGTTCTGCACTTCTGTCAACTCCATCCTCAAGACATTGGACCCAATTCCGTGTCAAATATCTGCAATTTCCAAGTCTTCTATGAAGTATATCTTCTAGAATAACCTAGTGTTGAACTCTTTAGAGAGTACTTTTACTTGAACCGCCAAAATGAATTTATTGACGGGCCCAGTCAGGAGCTTGGAGGTATCTCAATTCAACGACGCATATACGCCATTTTTCCTTATGCTAAGCTTCCAAGCCATCCCAAGGATTGGAACAAAACTTGGTTCTACTGCAAAGATACTTCTCTTGCTGATGAGAACCCCATCCCCAGATTTCATGACCAACGGCTCAACCCAAAGCATCCAATCCCTGACCGGCTTACCACTGCTGAGCGGGCCAAACTTGCGCCTACCTTCTCAAAGGTCAGAGCTCTACTTGACAATGGATTGACCGAAATTGACCTAGTTCGATGCTGGATAGCTTGGAGGATCATACCTTTAAGCCTCCGGTCCGGTTTAATGTGTACGTATACCGGCGACACCAAAGATTCACTACATTACATTTCTACACGTTTGACTGATAAGGCTATCAATTAGATGACCAAGACTCTTCTCAATGAGAGTTTGGAGAGCTGCAGTCAAGTGGGTCTGAATCCCTTCTGCACACTCAACCCTGCACCAGATGTAAGTCTGTCCGGTTTATATACTTTACTTCGTTGTTCATAAAATCTGGAAATTCCCAACCTTTGTTGTAATTTGTTGTAGGCTAAATCGACCTTTTGGGATAAAAGGTATGATGAAAAAGCCGCCAACAGGGCCAGGGCTAAGACCAAAGCCGTCAAGAAGAACAAGAAGAAAACCACTTGTCGGCATGAAACGACACCTATGGGATCACAAAGAATCCCTACTACAGTTGGCGGGGCGCTGGGCTGTGCAAAGAGCGGGTTTAGGAGATCAACGCGGGAGATTATCCAGGTTCGGGCCGCAAACGATGCGTAATACCCTACTCCTGCTGGTTTGTGTTTGTCTGGTGTTCTTGAACTAGCTACAAGGCGTGTAGAGTCCAAAGGGTCCGAATCCTCTCTCAGCATGCCGTGGGCCTCCTTTTATAGTCAAAGGGGTTGCCACAGTGGCACACATGAGGTGTAAAGCTCATAAAGTGGTCGAGCCTATCTTCTGGCACCGTAGGACAAAACACGTTTAATGCGCTGCCGACGTGCCCTCTTGCTTTATCAGGGCCGACAAGGAAGCTCGTCCCACCTGTCGCCGCCTCGCCTTGCTCTGACACGCGTCCAAGCTGACGAGGCGTGCAGCGCCACGCTGGCTGGCTGGCTGCTGAGCTAGTGCGGTGGCAGAGTCTTCACGAAGATCTGCATGCCACCACACAGGTGCTTGCTGAGTTGGCTTGAAGCTGCATGCTGCCACGCAGGTGCCTGCCTAGTTGGCGGGCTGGCAGCTGCGTTGGAGTGGCGGTGGAGCCTTGGAGTGGGCCTAGCCGCAGCCCTGTAGAAGTCCTCGGCAAGAGTCTTGCTGGGGGGGCTTGGTCCGTCCCCGGCAAGGGCCTTGCTGGTGGCCTTCATCTTCTCATTCTTATTTGTTCTTGTATACTTCTGGTCTTCACAAAGATCTGCATGCCACCACGGAGGCGCCTCCCGAGCCTTGGTTCTGATGTTGTCGATGGTGTCAGGACTCCCAAGCTCGAGGGTGGCGGCCTCGTTGATGTTGGGCAAGTTGCCCCGGTAAGGCTCTTGCCGGGGCTGTGAAGACGCCCCGGCAAGGGTCTTGCCAGGGGAGTTCACCTTGCCCTCCTGCTCTTCATGCTTCCGGCTTGAACGCTGCTATGGTAGTCTTGTTGTAATGCCCCGGATACAACTTTCCATAGTCGTAACTCCAACTCTTGCCTTTTCCGGAGATGCCATATGATATTTCCTTCGTGGTTGGGTTTTTGTCTTTTGTTTTGCAATTTTTTTTCATGTCTTGCATTTCATATCATAGCATCATGCGCTTTGCATCTGCATGTTTTAACAAAACTCGTAACCGTTCGCAGTTGCCCTTTCTCTCTTTGCCTCTGTTGTCATTTTGTCAGGCCCCTTGTCCTCGTTGACCTCCTCGGACCGCTTTGCCTTCGTTGGTCGTTCCAGTCCAACCGAGTTTCGTTCCCCTCTTATTTGTCTGCCTACGCAACCTCTCTGCACAACCACCGACCCCCTCTTGCGTGCGTCCGAAAACTGCCCCGAACCCGAACCGCTCAGTCATCACCGTTGCATTTAGTTCATCCCCTAACATCTATAAAACATCTCCGTTTTATTATTTGGACTCCCTGCCTATTTTATTCTCGACCGTTCGATTTTGATCGAAGGGTTCATTTTGCCCTAAGCTAGTCCACCTAGCTATTTAAACAGCCTAACCCTAGACCTAGGCTGTCCCATCCATCCATTACATCCCGCATCCGCCGCCACCCACATTCCCTTATCTCTCGGGAGCTTGTCCCATCGCCGCTAGTCCCCTTCTTCCTTGGGATCCTCCCAGACCCCCTCCTCACCAACCCACGCACAGCCAGCCACCCTCGTGCGCACCTTCAGCGCCAGTTTGGCCGCGCCGATCCGCCGTCCTAAGGCCAAGAAGCCGGCTTGCCCTGCTCCTGCCTCCCCTAGATCAATGTTGCACCGGCGCCCTTCGGTTCCCGCACCACCGACGAGCATCATCAGGCCCCAGGTCGCGTGGCCATCGCCCTCGCCTTCCATCTTCTTTCTTCTTTTCCGTTCTGCTCCATCCTCTCTGAAAAATCCCTCTCTCTCTCTTTCTTCAAGTGCATAGGAGGTGCTCCGCCCGTCGCTGCTGTTCGCAGGAGCACCGATGCCCCGGATCCGCCGTGGCACTGCAGTCTTGCCAGCTCCATCGCCCCGCCAAGTCCGCAGCCGTCGCCCAAGGCCCTCGGCTCCGCCGCCTCGCCAAGTCCCGCGCTGCCATGCCCGGCCTCGCCTCTGCTTCGTCCGGTTTGAGCAACCACTGCTGCACCCTGCTTCGTCTAAGGCTGCTGCAACTGCTGCTGCCTGCTTTGCTTGGTCGAGCAGAGCGCTCGCCCGCGTCGTTGACCCGTCGCCCTGCTACCTGGGCCTCTCGAGCGCGTCTTCAGGCCCAGCTCCAACACACTGCACACCCAGGCCCGCCGCTGCACCTACTGGGCCGAGACCATGAGTGAGCTCCCCCAGCCCCTCCAGATTTGGCCATGCGTGTTTTTTTCCTGTCCAGCGATTTTAGCATTTTCCGTAGAATTAACAGATTTGCAGAAACCCCCTTGCACTTCATGCATATAATAACTCATGATCTGTGCATCATATGTAAAAACTTTATATATGTAAAATGCTTAGAATTTTATCTAGTTTCGCATTATGCCACTTTCATCCCATGTTAAAATGCTTAAAATGCTGTTTGTTTAGTTTTGCTTAAATAATATGCTAAAATGATTTATTTCATAACTAAATAACTGTAGCTCCAATTTTAATAAACTTTATATGTAAATGGGGTGGGAAAATGCCTATATTAACATGGTGCACTTTTTTTTATTGTTTAACAAAATTAAAATATGGTTTAGGGCAGAACAGTAGCAAATTCATAAATTGCATATGAGGATTTTCCGAAATGTTGTTTGTTGTTCCGGCCTCATTTAAATTTGCCTAAATAGTTAGTTTACTTATGCCTCACCTCTTGCCATGTTTAACAACATTTAATATTGTTGGGTACTTAACCGAGAGATAACTAAATAATTGAATGTGGTGTTTTGTCAATATGCAACTCATTGCATATTGAGCTCCACTTAACTTGTAGTATTGTTTGTTGCACTTTGCCATGCCATGCCTCATTAAACCGGACATGCATCATACTTGTTTGTGCATCATGCCATGTTTATGCTTGTGCATTTACCATGTTGTTTGTTTCTTTTCGGTGTTGCTTCTTAGTTCCGGTAATGTTGCGATTGTGAGGATTCGTTCGACTACTCCCGTTCGTCTTCTTCATGGACTCATTCTTCTTCCTAGCGGGATTTCAGGCAAGATGACCGTTACCCTGGATCTCACTACTATCGTTGCTATGCTAGTTGCTTTGTTCTATCGCTTTGCTATGCTACCTATCACTTGCTCTTCAAGCCTGCCAAATTTGCCATGTCAGCCTCTAACCTTTTCACCCTTCCGAGCAAACCATTGCTTGGCTATGTTACCACTTTGCTCAGCCCCTCTTATAGCGTTGTTAGTTGCAGGTGAAGTTGAAGATTGCTCCATGGTGGACAGGTTTATGTTGGGATATCGCAATATCTCTTATTTAATTAATGCATCCATATACTTGGTAAAGGGTGGAAGACTCGGCCCTATGCCTGGTGTTTTGTTCCACTCTTGCCGCCCTAGTTTCTGTCATACCGGTGTTATGTTCCCGGATTTTGCGTTCCTTACGCAGTTGGGTGATTTATGGGACCCCCTTGACAGTTCGCTTTGAATAAAACTCCTCCAGCAAGGCCCAACCTTGGTTTTATCATTTGCCTCACCTAGCCCTTTTTCCCTTGGGTTTCCGGAGCTCGAGGGTCATCTTTATTTACCCCCCCGGGCCAGTGCTCCTCCGAGTGTTGGTCCAAACTAGAGCCACTTGCAGCGCCACCTCGGGGAAACTTGAGGGTTGGTTTTACTCGTAGCTAGTCTCATCCGGTGTTGCCCTGAGAACAAGATATGTGCAGCTCCTATCGGGATTTGTCGGCACATCGGGCGGCTTTGCTGGTCTTGTTTTACCATTGTCGAAATGTCTTGTAAACCGGGATTCCGAGACTGATCGGGTCTTCCTGGGAGAAGGAATATCCTTCATTGATCGCGAGAGCTTATCATGGGCTAAGTTGGGACACCCCTACAGGGTATAAACTTTCGAGAGCCGTGCCCGCGGTTATGTGGCAGATGGGAATTTGTTAATGTCCGGTTGTAGATGACCTGACACCTGATTTGAATTAAAATGCATCAACCGCGTGTGTAGCCGTGATGGTCTCTTTTCGGCGGAGTCCGGGAAGTGAACACGGTTTTGGGTTATGTTTGACGTAAGTAGGAGTTCAGGATCACCTCTTGATCATTGCTAGCTTCACGACCGTTCCGTTTGCTCTGTTCTCGCTCTCTTTTGCGTATGTTAGCCACCATATATGCTTAGTCGCTGCTGCAACCTCACCACTTTACCCCTTACTTTCCCATTAAGCTTTGCTAGTCTTGATACCCATGGTAATGGGATTGCTGAGTCCTCGTGGCTCACGGATTACTACAACAACAGTTGCAGGTACAGGTTATGCGATGATCATGACGTGAGAGCAACATTTGCTTGTTTTGGAGGTCTTCTTCTGCTTCTTCTTTGATCAGGGGATAGGTTCCAGGTCGGCAGCCTGGGCTAGCAGGGTGGTTGTCGTTTGAGTTTCTATTTGTGTTTCATCCGTAGTTGGATGTTGCTCTTATGTATGATGATGTTGTATTCGTGTGGCATTGTATCACTCTTGTATGTATCCCCATCTATTATGTAATGTTGATGTAATGATATCCACCTTGCAAAAGCGTATCAATATGCGGTTCTATCCTTGGTGGGACCTTTGAGTCTCTTTAGGATAGTATCGCATATTGGGCGTGACACTTGTGTCGTTGCTTTCTCTGCCCCACCAAGCGTGGTCGCAGGTGCGGCTACAACTGCCCGTGCACAAGTAAGGGGGTACAAAAAGGACCCCTACATTTGTACACTGATAGGAGCCCCCGGGTCTGGGCCAAACATAAGCGCATGGCGTTGTTGGGCCAGGCCCAGAACAGTGCGTGGGCATGCGTGGCAGAGTTTTACTGCGGTAACTCACTCGTCAGTTGCGCTTTCCCACGTCCCGTGTTGAATGCATGACGTGGGGGTCATGTGCGTGGGATGACCACAACATGCTTGCGTCATCCCGTAGTGAATAGTAAAGAGGCGGCTTGCGTTTTCCCTAAAATGAGGGAAACTGCAGGGTTGCTGCTCATTTACTTGTCGAGCTTCGGAACCGCCGTACCACGGTTCCCATCTCGCCCGCCCTTTTCGCCATGTATGCCGCATGCATGGCGCGGGGTAGGTGGCGGATGCGCAGGATATGTGAAGGCATGTGATGGCTGATACTTATGCACTTTTGATTGGGCGGGGAGGGCGGTCGATGACCCCACTCATTGCCAACTTAATGAGCCGGATTTGAACGGGCCTTTCAGAGGCGTAGATCTGGTCTTTAGCCCTCCCACCCGGCTATAAAAGGGATTCGGGAGGAGGATGGGAGGCATCTTCTCGTGCCTTCCCTTCGCCTCCGTCTTCTATCCACTGCCATGGCAAGAGGGCGTGGTCGCAGCCATTCTCCTGCGGAGGCGACCAAGTCTTCCTCCCGCCAAAGAATCGCGGCAGCCAAGGAAGAGCCAGCCGCCTAGGGCGAAGGCCATGCTCGAGGCGGAGGCGCAGGACGGGGCCGCGGTCAGCGAGGCGATCGAGGCAGAGGTGGTCGCGGAAGGGGGGCACCTACGTCATCGCCATCTCCGTCACCATCTCTGCCGCCGTCTCCTCCTGCTTCGTCGAGTGGCCACGTCGGGGACACGGCGTTGGAGTTCATCCTGCAGCTGTGTGAGCCACCGCGTAGCCGCCTTCGTCTTCCCGAGTCGTTCGCGAGGGTGATGGAGATCGACCAGCGGCCGAGTATAAGGCTTCACATGAAGGGGTGTTGCAATGGCGACATGTGGGTGAACATAGGGTTCCCCGCCTCTCATGTGATGTTCCTTTGTCGGGGCTGGAAAACCTTCGCACGCGCCCACTGCTTGATGAAGGGGCATGTTCCCCTCTTCAAATTGGTGGAGAGCGACCTGCTCTCCGTCAAGGTCTTCGGGCACTCGGAACACAGGCTAGGATGCTGCGTGAAGAGCTTGACCGACAACGAGATCTCCTCCTCGAGCGGTGATGAGGAGGGAACCAGCGGGGAGGATGACAGGTCTGACTAGGCGTCGGACCCCCATCCCTAGGAGGAGCCGGCAGCAGCACCATCTGCACCTGGCCCCTTCCCCGGCAGAGCGATTTGCCTAGGGGTAGTTCTTGGTGGAGGCTCCTCGAGCCAGCTCCTTGAACTTCTCGGGCCAGCTCCTCGAGCCAGCTCCTCAAGCTAGCTCCTTGAACTCCTTGGTGGAGGCTCCCGGCGGCTGGTGTTGGGAGGCCAGGGAAGACAAAGAAGGCAGGTGGCGGGCCGTAAAGTCGGAGTATGATGGCACCGACGTCTTCATCTCCAACTGTCGGCCTGATGCCTCATCTTTCGACTTCTCCCCCAGTGCCGTCATCACCAGCCCTTTTCTTGGGCGGCCGCCGAGACGTTCTCTTGGTGACTTCTGCTGCTCGTACCTCGCCTAGGCTCCCCCTTTGCCCTTTTGTCATATTGACCTGCTTCCTGAGGAGAGGGACAAGAAAGGGATTACGGGCATCTTATTTTTTATTAGATTGTAAGCCTGCATGAACTTGTTGAATTTATACCTTGTAACCCCTTGCTTATGTTTTCGTTCCGTATGAATTGTACTTGTTTACTCAACGTATTAATGAAAAAGGGGCTTGCCGGGTTTTTTTGTGTGTGAGCGAGGCTCGCACCAAGGAGTGAGTCCTTGTTATCTTAAATAAACAATGTCGCCCGGCAGCAAGCCTTGCCGTTCTCCTGCCTTATACTACGCCTAAACCCATGCCCTTGGCGGGGAGCAAGGGTAAAGTAGGATCGGGCTCATTGCTTGTTTCCCCTTCCACCGCAGCTACGACCAGATTCCGGCCCGAAAGGGTTTTCGGGAATGGGAAGGAGGGAGCACGGCAGCGTAGGAATGAGCGATGTTTCATACATTCAAGTTTCATACGGAAACGTAAAGTAGGGGAGAGAAAACTTATTTGGATTCGCAGCCCCCCACAACCTTGGTTTGCCAGGGTCGAGGTGTCGATCTATCTTCTTTCCTTCAAGTGGCCCTACAGGGATGCCTACACGGCCTGTAAACCAAAGAGAGGACTGGAAGAGACAGAAAGACACGCACTCGACCTCTACGCTAGGGGTTAGTTGCCGCAAGCACTATCAACCCTAACAGAGAAAGAGACTCAACCTAGCATGCATGCTAAATCTAGGGCGCCAGCACTTTGTTTATTTATCTGTTGCTCAGGGTCTGCGCCTAGTTTTGTACAAAGGGTTACATGCCTCGTTGGCAAGGCTCGTACAAAAGGTGGCTTGCTTGGGAGCCCGATAGCCGCACCTTACGGGTAAAACTTGCAAAGATGTTCGATATTCCAGGAGTTGCTCACTGGATGCCATCCTCAGTCTCTAGGCGGACTGCACCCGATAAGGGCCTTCCCAGTTTGGCGTCAACTTGTTGGAATTCTTGGCCGACTGAACGTGCTGAAGAACAAGGTCGCCTTTCTGAAGGCTTCGGGCATGAACCTTGTGGCTATGGTAGCGGCACAAAGCTTGCTAGTAGCGCGCTACTCGCACAGCTGCCCGAAGACAATCTTCCTCAAGGAGCGTTGCGTCCTCTTGCCGCAACAGCTCTTGCTCAAGCTCGTCATAACCGAGCACTCGAGGTGACCCGTGTATGAGTTCCGTGGGGAGAACTGCTTCTGCCCCGTATACCAGGGCAAAGGGTGTCTGGCCAGTGGCTCGATTTTGTGTCGTCCTGATCGACCAAAGAACCGTTGGCAACTCATCAATCCAGCGCCTTCTGCACTTGTGCAGCTTGTCAAAAGCTCTGGTCCTGAGGCCTCGCAGCACCTCTGCATTCGCCCTCTCAGCCTGGCCGTTACTTCTCGGATGGGCTACAGAAGCAAAACAGACCTTGCTGCCGAGGTCTTGAATGTATTGCATGAATGTGCGGCTCATGAACTGCGTGCCATTGTCGGTGATGACTTTGTTTGGTACACCAAAATGGCAGACCAGTCCTTTGAAGAACTTGATGGCTGACTGTGCGGTCACCTTTCTCACTGGTTCCACTTCTGGCCACTTTGTTAACTTGTCGATTGCGACATACAAGTACTCAAAGCCCCCGACAGCACGGGGTAAGGGGCCCCGTATATCAAGTCCCCAGACCGAGAATGGCCAGGAAAGATGGATTGTATGGAGAGCTTGGGCTGGTTGATGAAGCTTCTTTGAATGAAACTGGCACGCTTCACACTTGGTTACTAGTGCAGTTGCATCCTGGAGGGTGGTGGGCCAGAAGAAACCTTGCCAGAATGTGGGGACCCCGACTCATAAGTCGTGATCACCGAATGCACGTGTACAGTGATCCCAGAGATCAATGCTCACTGAACACACAGAAGCTGAATAACAAGAATCTTACATCCATGCATACCGTATTACACAAGTAGGACCATTATGGTCGAGTCTTGAGTATAACATTGCAGCGGAAATCTTCGTTGATAACTTGGACCCATGCCATCTACCTTAACCCTACAGGCATTTTGACTGGGAAGCGTCCTAGCTCGCATGTTCGTCACCGAAGTGTTCTTCATCACATCCTGTTCTTTCATGCCTGGCCAATAAAATAACCAGTGGCAAGCCAATGAGTACTTTGAATGTACTCGCAAGCAACCCGTGTTTTTTTTGGTTCAAGATACAACAATGCATGGTATAGGTAATTTTTTTTGCAGAAAGCTAGTTTTGAGTGCAATGACATGTTCAACAACTTTGTAAGGCATGCATCAAGAGAATTCAAGTAACCATGAGGACAGGTTACAGATATCAACATAAATAGAGTGGGCACCAACCCATCTAACATAAATAGAGTGGGCACCAACCCATCTCAATCACGTCAAGTCCCTTGACTTGACCCAAGTAGTTTTATCAACACACACACACACGGTTGAAAACTCTGGACGTAGTTTAAGCAGCACCGCCCAACTGTCCTTGACCGTGGACACGGCTATTCGAATAGTTTTACACTCTGCAGAGGTTGCACACTGTACCCACAAGAACCGGGGAACTTCCGTGTCATCCACGACCCGCGATACCTCAAGTACCCGGGGTAAGCACCCGATCACTACCTTTCCCTAGACGACACTAACATGGAGTCCACTCGATTGGTAGTAACCCCCGTGCCTAACATTTCACATCTTAAAATTGTGGAGCATCGCTCCGATATTCATCACATACTGGCACGGGGTACCAACGGTGTGTCCGGTGCCCCATAAAAATGTTCTTGGCCGCCCTACCTGGCACGACCCCGTCCCGAGAGAGTGCACCAACAACTCTCCTGTCACTAGTAATGCGGGATCCAAGCTAGTATCGGTCTAGGTAATCAATAATGCCCTTTCACATATAAGGGTAGAGTGGTTGCGCATGTAAGGTTGGGACAGTCGACAAATCTTAAATCTAATCCGTTTTCGAAAACAACACACACACTTGCCTCGGTACACCACTTCGTCATCAAGTGGTTACCCATTTCATCATCTCCCTCGGGCATAAGTGGCACCCCACGGGGTTTTCGAAAAAGTCTTTTGAAAATACTTTGCCTCCTTCACCATGCATATACCCGTCCCTTTTTGCGTAGCACTACCTTAGCATCCTATCTACTCCCACCGGCATAACCCTCATAAGAAGGTAGGGTCATGCACAATGCAAGTATCAACGAGAAAGTATGGTGGCAAACCATCAAGTGATTACCACCTCATCATGATTCCGTTGCAACAACAATATGGTGCTATATGACATGCATAAAAAGGGTTTCATAGACATGGTCAAAGGGCTGCTTGCCTGGTTCCTCAGAGTCTTGAAGTCTTCTGGTCCTTCTCCAAGTACTCCGTCTACTTCGTCAACTAACGTCGGAAACAATCATAATAAGCAACACAATAAGGCAAAAATAAAAGTGCTCTAAAAATGTGAGTTGGACTTTTCTAGGATACCTCTGGTCATATGAGGGATGACCAAAGTGGTTTCATTAGGATTTGATCAATGGACATCTCTGAACATTTTGATATAGTGGAATCAAGGGGTTTATGGATTTGCAAGAAGTGTACAGAAATATATTTTTGAAAAATGAGCAAAGGCACCCATTAACAAAGGATGATTTTAGAAGCATCTAGGAATTGGTTTCACTGGATTTGGAGTTGAGATGATTTTCCTATGAATTTGTAAAGTTGGCTATATACAAAGAAATAGACCATTATTTTATGTGCTATAGAAAGTATTAATAAAAATGTTCAAAAACTAAGTTTTGAACTTATAGACATCTAGGAATTTGAATCATGGCATTTGGATCAAAAATGGGCTCTTTGTGATTTTCTAAAGTTCATCACAGAAATAGGAAAATGGGGATTTGATAAATATTTGTGAAGAAAAGGTCTCTGGGAAAATGTGCATGTTGCATCACAAGATAGATCCTGATTTATAGAGTCACTAGAAATTTGAATCATCAAATTTGGACTCCATTTGAATTGTTTAAGGATATTACAACTTTTACAGAAAAACAAAAAGAAAAGGGAAAGGGGGGGTGTACCCTTATCCAGCGCACCAGGCGAAGGATAGCAGTGGGCCGGCCCAGCGGCTCAGCTGCGCTGGCGACAGGGGGTGACATCGAAGACGGCTTCACGGGAGGCGCTTTTACCGTGGAAACGCAGGGGTAGCGCGGCCCGCCTCCACTTACGCGAGCGAGCAGGCGCGCGGTGGAGTTTTAAACTTGACAAGCAGGGGCCCCTGTCAGGATGTGAGGCTGACCGACGGGCCCCACGGCCGTCGTCGTCAACCTCCATCCAGAGAGGACGGCGAGCTCACCGGCATCGCTGTGGTCGACGGCGAGGCGATCCGAGGGCACCGGCGTGCTCAGGGAGGAGTCGCCGTTCGGGTGGAGGTGGAGGCGGTCGCCGGAGCGCAGGGGTTCGCCGACGACGAGGAGGACGGCGGCAAAGCTTCGGGAGGAGTTTGCCCTGGTCGATTTCGGCTGCAAACAACGCGGGGGAGAGAGGGGAAATGTTCAGAGAGGTGAGGCGGTTCCAGATCGAGAGAGAGAGAGGGCAAAGAAGGCCTGTACCACGAGATCAACGGCCGACCGAGGCGGCGGAGCTCCGGTCGATCCCGAGCATAGAAGCTCTCCGAGGCTGATTGGGTGGTGCGGGCGCGTGCTAGGGGTGTGAGAAGCAGTTGGATGGCACGAGAGAGACCTGGGGCGAGCTTAAATAGCCGCACGGTGGTCCACCGTGGACCTGTGCGCCGGCGAGGTCGTTACCGTCGCCACGGGTCACGGGGGCCTGTTTGGTTTTGTCTGGGGTGTTCAAGGGGGTCGACTACGCCCAGGGGAAGAAGAGAGAGAGGGAGCAGGGGGCCAGAGGCACCGCGCGTGTGAGCACGTTCACTGGTGCACTCGGGCGGTCGCCGCACGTGCGAGCTGGGGCGAGAGGAGGGAGAAGGAGGTGGGGGGCCAGGGGCGTGGCGTGCTGCGGACGTCGAGGCACCTCGTCGGGCGCGCTGGGGAGGCCCGAGGTGGCCGGGAGTGCTTGGCAGGGGGCGGCTACAGTGCGGGAGCGCACTGTAGCGCACTCCAGAGCGTGCATATGGCCGGCATGGCCATTTTTCTAGCGCTCTGGGCTTGGCCTCTAGTGTCTGGGGGCTCTAGGGGGAAGTAAACAAATGGGAGGTGGCCTTGGATGCCCTGGTGAACCACTAGGAGAAGAGAGAGGTTGAGGGAGAGAGAGAAAAGGCTGTCCAGAGAGAGAAAAATGAGGTTTTACCCCTCGAATATTTGAGCTATGGACTTGCCATTGCTACTGGAGGTGCAAGGGGACTCTGAGGGGCTGTGGTAAAAAGTTGAGGTCATGGAGAAGAGTGGAAGTGGTAAAAATGATGATTTTGGAAAAATGGCAGAAGGTGTTTGTTGTTGGTTTGGGCAAGAAAATTAATTCCAATTGCCATGAGAATTACCAGGATGGAATGGCACATAGAAGTAGGGTGTTCCACCAATTTTGAGCTCATTTGGGCAAAGTAGCCAATGTAACTTTGGTAAACCCTAGAAATCAGCAGAAATGGCTTTGCCAAGATTTAGTCATGCAAATCTATTCTCCTTGATTCACCACTTGGTGTAGTGCCATCATTTGAGGATTTGAACATGTCCAAAAAATTCAGATCAAAAGGACACACTTGGCAATGTAGAGTTGTTCAAATTTGGTTCTGGACAGGAAGGGTTTTGGGGCACTTTGATCAATATAACTTGTTCTCCAACTTGTGCCACTTGGTCTAGATGAATAATTAGACCACTGGAGAATGTTCACAAGGTTTGAGAATATTTGGACATGTTTGGCAATGTAAAGTTGCTCAAACTTTAAAATGGACAGAAATGGTTTTGAGAAGATTTGATGATGTTATCTTGTTCTCCAAGACATGATACTTGGCAAGATCACCAAATATGTCATATGTGACATGATAGAATTTTCATGGAATTTTTGGGGAATATTTCCTTTGTAAATATTTCAAAAGCTTGAAATATCTAGAAAGGGTTTTTGAGGGATTTGACCAATATTTTGAACATGACCATGTGTTCAAACTCTTATATATGGACAATATATGTCCACTGAGTTTCCCTAGGTTTTTTCCAAAATATTTTTAAAGCACTAAAATAATTTTTCCCTATTAAAGACCATTTCTGGCCTTAAGAAAAAGCTTTTTAAATAAAATAGGAAAATAACTTTTAAAATTATATTTTTGTGATTTCTGGGTATCCTATATCTAATAGGAGTCATATATATTTTTATAAATATTTGTACTGCCCTTAATTAAGTACTTGCAGTGCAAGCCTCAATTCAGGGGTTTTTTGGAAAACTAATTTTTGAAAATACTTTTTTGGCCAAATTATTTTTGTAAGAAAATACTATATTGCTCTATACACATGGCATGATCATTGCGCAGAAGTTTGGGGCAAGGAAATGAAGTATAGGAGTTGGAGGATTTATTTGATTTTTAGAGCACTTGCAAACAGCAGACACAATACAATCAAAGCAAAGACAACACACTCAAAAGTTTTTGTCAAACCACATTTTAGCATGATTTATTGACTTAAGTGTTGTGGCATGAAAATCAGGGTGTGACAGACCTACCCCCCTTACAAGAATCTCGTCCCCGAGATTCCCAGACTAGGCGCGGAAAGGAGTATGGAATCTTGGATTTGGGGTAGTCTTCACGTCCTCATGTTGCTCCTGCTTCCGTGTAGTGCTCCATTGAGATTGAAGTACTTGATGGTGTGGCTTCGTGTATGATGCTCTTCTTGATCCAGGTTACTAATGGGTAGCTCGTGGTAGGTTAAATTGGGCTGGGGGTCGATGGCTCGGTGGTCAAGGTCCTTGTAGAGACCGGGCTAGTTAGGAAGTTGTAAATGTTTCCGGAGTGGTGTCGTGTGGAAAAACGCTGTGCACAGTGGGTGAGTCAGGTGGCAACTCTAGTTGGTATCTGTCTACTCTTCGTCTTGAAGTGATCTCGGAGGGGGTTGTTACATCTTGGAGTGATCTCGAAGGGGGCCGATGAATCTTGGGGCGAGCTTTCCTTTGACATGGAAATGCTTGGTTCCCTTGAGAGAAGTGGCTTGCACATATGCCTGGTCTTCGATGCGGAGGTTTACTTCTTGATGATGGTGGTAGGTGTAGTTCTTCCTCCTAGACATGACGATCTTCGGATGTTCCTTGACCAGCATCAATGATTCTTCTTCCGTCTTCGGGTAGACAAGTATGTCACCAAAGAAAGATGACAACTAACTTTTCCAAGCACTCCATGAAGTCTATGGGGTACGTAAAGTGGGCTGGGGAATTAGTGGTGGTCAGGGTTGAGTATGGTCCAAGGTTTTCTTGATCTAGAGTCGAGACCCACGGTCATGGTCCGCCCATGTTGTAGCTTGGTAGGGCTTAAGGGTTTCAAGGATTCTAGGGTGCGAGTGAACGTTGGTTACCTCATCCTTAAGCACGGTTCCTGAGATGCCAATTGTTCTATCTAATCCTTTGAACAAATAACCTTATACCACTGAAAGCATCAACTCTTGTAGGCCAGCTCCAATCATCCCTCATGTTATTCATGTCCTCATGACTCTTGAGAGGAGGTCTAACAAAATCATATATGTCTACAATCCCCAAACTCGTATGTATGTCTACCCCTAAAAATCCATGGGTAGAACATATAAGCCGCTAAGCTTGAACGTGACAACCCAAGTGCTCATCCTATTCTTCCAAGGTCTAAGATAAAGCACCTCTATCTTAAGGAAACACGTTGTATTCCACTCCAAGATCTTGTTTCCTTCCTATGAATCAACTCCAACAACCCACTAACTACACCAATCACTTACATGATCCGGTAGTTCTACAAATCCAATCCCTATGGTGTTCCTCAAAATCTCCTAAAGTCCTTATAATCCCCAATACTTGAAAGGGCTACCTCTACTATAGTTTGTCCACCGATTCCCATTGTCATGGTCAAGTAAACTCCAAGGTCAAGCTCATATAGAACCCTAAATAAACTCCGACAATTAGTCCAATCTCCTAGTTTATCGTCCACCGAGAAACATGGTATCATGATCGAGATCATCAATCTAAATCCAATTCACTCCGAACCATGTAGACATACTCAGCATCTATATTCAACTAGAATCACCTACTTAAATCCAAATCTCTTGTCCAACGAGAATCCCTACATGTTCCCCCAAGTCATTGTCATAATATCAACTATCACCTATCAATATCCCATGGCTAAGTTAAATCCAAATACTTCCAAGAATTTCAGCTTGTGGTCATAATTGTCCTATTAAATCCAATTTACCCAGGGGTAATGAAAGTTATGCTACTCTATAATCATGATCCCACCAAGTTCATCTACCAACATCAAAGCCTCATAATCCACCAAATAGTCTCATATAATTCCTCAAGTCATTGATATAAACTCATCAAGTCATTTGTCCTCTATTCCTATATCTTCAAATTGGTCTTCCCAATGGCATCGCCAGTTTTGGTGCTATCTTAGGATGATAATGTGCTCGTTCACTATGTCCACTAGTTCCATAATGAACCCAGTGATAAGCAAGGTTACAGAGGCTTAATAGGTTCTCTTGCAATTCTGTGGGTTAAGCACATGGTTAAGGATTCGAGCTGGGTATCTTATGAAGTCTCGAAGGGTCTAGGAATGGGTTTCTAGTCTGGTGGGTTAAACATAACTCTACGGGGTTTCACTTGGTCGAGGAGGCTGCAACAAAAAGTCTTCAGTGCTAGTTGGCCGCCGAAGCAGATTCCTTGGTGCATCTTGTCCTGCTGGTCTTTAGTTGAGGAGAGAGAGATGAGAGGGAAGAGTAGTACAGTTGGGGCTGCCTAAAGGGGGTTCTATAGTGCAGGTGCAAACAAACAAGTGCCAAAAGACCACACATAATTTCATTAAGATAAGATAGGAGATATAGTTGCATACATGCTGTCTAAGGCAAAAGTGCAACTGTCAGGACCCCGACTCAATGTCACATCGATCTAGCATGTAACACCTCATATCACTTTGCGGCCTCATGCACGGTATCCCCACGGGTGTCGCCTTACCTTTGCCCGGGACCGTTTGCGCCTTTTGGCACACGTATATGATAGTGTCGCTAGCATCCATATGATAAGGAGCCCGGGCTGACATGGCTAGTCGTAAACCAAAAGTGGCACAAACTTACAGGGACAGGCATCCATGACCCAGCATCGAACGTGTCGGTCATCAGCGAGTGAATCCAGGCTGTAGCACTGGGCTAGCAGGACTCCGGTGAACCGGGCTGTAGCGGGCTAACAGGACTCCGGTATCCATCGCATGACATTTCCCCGAAGGGACAGACACAGGAACGAAGAAGGACACATGCCGGCTAGCCTAAGTGTTCCGGGGCAGTAGCAAGCTACCATGGCTCGGTGGAAACACTAGGAGACATTTCCCGGTAAGAGAGGCTACTAAAGATAAACAACTAGATAGTCAGATCCCACACATACCAAGCATTTCAATAACATACACACAATATGCTCGATATGTGCAAATACAACATGGCATCACAACATGACTCTACGACTCAAGTATTTTATTCAATAGGCTCCGAGGAGCGAGATATTACAAACATGGGTCTCATGACCCAACATTCAGAGCAAACAAGTCAGGCACAAGCGGAAGCTTATCATGTCTGAGTACAGACATCTACAAAAGAAAAAGGCTAAGAAGCCTGACTGTCTATCAGATCCTGCCGAGGGCACAAGATCGTAGCTGAGGTAACAAGCTAAACGTCGAAGTCCACGCGGAACTACTAGTGAGACTGAAGTCTCTCTGCAAAAACATAAAATAGGCAAACGTGAGTACAAATGTACCCAGCAAGACTTACATCAGAACTAACTACATATGCATCATTATCAACAAAGGGGATGGTGGGGTTTAACTGCAGCAAGCCAGCTTTGACTCGGTGGCTATCCTGAACTACGACTGCAATGTAACTCTTTGAGGTGGCGCACACGAGTCCACATATTCACCATATCAATACACCACTATGGATCCGCTCCCGTCTCCCTACGAGAACGCCATCCATAGCACTCACGCTTATCTTGCATATTTTAGAGTATCCACTTTCACTTGTCTATGAACTGTACAGGCAACCCAGAAGTCCTTTTCCGCGGACACAGCTATTCAAATAGATCATATTAACCCTGCAGGGGTGTACTTCTTCACACACGCTCTCGCCACTTACCGCCATGTACACCTCGTGTATCTCGGCAACCTTCAAGCGGAAGCCTGGCGAGGGAGTCGGCCATGACCTGACTAACCACACAAGTCTCTAGTCCAGGTTTATCGCCTATTCAGGTTCCATCCGCAAGGAGATCCGGCCGGGGTGTCGCTCACGGCCCCAAACGATGTGAGCAGGGTTCCCAAGCCCACCTCGACGGGTGGATCTATGCTTGGTACATCGTGCCACGGTGCCTAGTCTGTCCCAAGCCCACCTGTACTGGGTGCCACTTGGTAGACTACTAACACTACCTACAAACACCAGAAACTAGTTGCAACTCCTAGACAGAGATTGAGTTGATTAATAAGTCGAGAGAGCTTGGAGCGCCCGGAGCCCAATGTGTGGTAGTAACTGATCATGGATCACAAACACAGAACTCAGTTCCTAAGGATGGCTGCAATGAGACAACCCACCATGTACTCCTACATGGCCTCTCACCGCTACCTTTACCAAATCGTGTTCACACATTTAGCTCTCAATGGTAGGACATGTTCACACACCTCCGATTCATCCCTGATGAATCAGACCTGACTCAACTCTAAGCAGTAGCAGGCATGACAAACAAGCATGAATGAGTAGGCACATCAGGGCTCAAACAACTCCTACTCATGCTAGTGGGTTTCATCTATTTACTGTGGCAATGACAGGTCATGCAGAGGATAAGGGGTTCAACTACCGCAGCAAGTAACAGATGTATCGTTGTTGTCCTAATGCAGTAAAAGAGAGCAGGAGCGAGAGGGTGGGATTGTATCGGAATGAACAAGGGGGTTTTGCTTGCCTGGCACTCCTGAAGATAGTATAGTTCTTCATCGGTGTCATCGATCACATCGCCGGTACACGTCTATCGAGAGGGGACAATACCGGCAAACACAAAAGAAACACGATCAATGTAGTGCACAATATGATGCATGCTATGACATGGCAGCATGCTGGTGTTTTGAGCTAATGCAGCTAGCAACAAAGTTAAATGAAGTTGGTTTGAATCCAAGATTCAAATTCAAACTTCATATGTGAGAGTTTAAATGCCATTTAATTGATTTGTGCTAAACAGCAGCTATAAGTTGTTCTAACATGCATGAAAATTGTACAGATGGATAGATTGGATTTTTCTGATCATTTTTCATATATAATTTATTTCATTTGGAGTTACGGTTGAATTTCTATGAATTTTAGAAGTTTATACAATTTTCTGGAATTTCCTGAATTATTTTAAATCCAGAAAATGGTTAACTGCGTCAGCATTGCGTCACTATGACGTCAGCAGGTCAACAGATGCTGCTGCTGGTCAAACCTGACCAGTGGGGTCCACTGGTCAGTGACTGGGGCTGGTTAGTGCCGCTG
Source organism: Triticum aestivum (assembly GCF_018294505.1). NCBI lineage: Eukaryota > Viridiplantae > Streptophyta > Magnoliopsida > Poales > Poaceae > Triticum > Triticum aestivum. The sequence continues at coordinate 404,239,904 of NC_057797.1, read as the reverse complement.
ACATGTGGGCCCAGTCAACAGCCACGTCAGCACGGTCAAAACTGACGCGTGGGGCCACTGCAATTAGATTAAACTTAATCTATTTTAGTTAGCCGGTTAGTTAGGCGGTGGGGCCCATTCGTCAGTTAGCCATGGGGTTAGTTAGTGCGTCATTAGTGTTTAATGACATCGCCACGTCACCAGCCACCGGAGTTGGACGCCGGCGACCAAAATGGCGGCGGCAACGCGCCGGACTTGCGCTAAAGGCGACAGAGGCGGCGGCTGAGGGCACCGGGGCATAGCCCGGGCTCTCCCGCATCTGATGGGGTAGGTGGGAGGCTGCGGGAACACCGGGGATCGCCGGAACGGAGCTCGCGGTGGCGCCGGAGTTCGGGTGGTAACGGGCGCGAGGCCCTGGTGGGGTTTTGGGCAAGCTGAGCTGCGCATGGGCTTCCTGTGAGCCCCACGAGCTCAAAGCCGTGCTCGGACGCGACCGAAGCAAGCCATGGCCGCGACGGCAACATGGCCGGCGGCAGCGAGCTCCGGTTGCGGTGAGACGGTGGGTTCAGCATGGGGGCGAGCGAATGGAGAGAGGGGAAACACGACGGGGCTCACCGCGATGCCGAAGAGGAGGTCAGCGAGCTCGGGGAGGTCCTAGCGGCGCTGAATCGACCGGAGGCGAGATCGGGCGCTGGAGGTTGAAGACGACGGCGGTGGCGACGTTGTAGGGGCTCCCGCGGTGTGCTTCTCGGCGAGGAGGAAGAGGTGGTTGAGGCGGATCTCCTGGGCACTTCGGGTGGCAGTGAGGAGCACGGTGGCTACGGCGAACGGCGTCGGTGACTACGACGGCATTCGTCTTTGGGAGAGAGAGGGAGAGAGACGAGGCAGAGTGCGTAGGGGGGGGGGGAGAGTGGTGTCCAGGGGTTCGGGGCGGCGCCGAAGGGAAGGCCCGAGGCGTCGCGGTGGCGAGGGACGCAGGCAGGAAGGGAGGTGGCGTGTCGCCACGGCGCGCGCGTGCGCTGTCTCCCTCCTCTGCCTACTGGCAGAGGTAGAGGATGACTGGCATGGGCCCTAGTGGGCTAGGCCACCAGCTGGGCCAGCCAGGTGGGCTGCCAGGTAGGTCCAGGTGAGCATCCCTCCCTCTCTGTTACTTAATTGTTTTTTGTTATTCTGTAAATTGGTTTTGATTTGATTTAAAATATCAAATCATTTTTCTAAAACTTTCTGTAAATTGTATGTGAGCTCAGGAACTAGTCCAAGGTCACAGGCAACTTACAAAAATATTTGAACTTTATTTCTTATAGAATAGAAATAAATTCAACTCAAATATGTCATTGGTTTAAGTCAAAGGCCCAAAAATAAATAATTCTGTGATTCCGAAAATATTGGTTTGAATTTTACCTCTTACCAATATTTTCACAGAGTAACAGGAACATTTCTTTGGACTCATTTGAAGAGATTTAAATGTTGGTTATTTTTAGAGGTCTTCTGAGGCTTTTGAAAATTCCTCACTTCAAATTTCATTTGAATTTAAACATGATGCACACATGGAAGATAGCATAGGTCAGGCCAGAACTAGGGATGTGACAACTCACCCCCACTAAACAAAATCTCGTCCCGAGATTCAAGCGTAGGGTAAGGTGAAGGGGGAACGCAAACTAGTATAATCTTCACGATCCAGGTTGCCTTCATAGGAACGTTGTTTCGATCACCATCCTTGTCTCGACGTCTTGTTCTGAGAACTCTCGTTATTATGACAATGAGAGGAGAAGGAGACTCTAGAAGGATCGATCTTCTCGAAGGTCGAACAACTCAGGATTAACTCACAGAATGGGACATAGAAAACATCTCACAAGCTGAGATGCGAAGCACACATCCATAGGAAGGGGGGTGTAGCAGATGATGAAGGTTCACTAGGTAGACAACAATTTTCACGCTTAAGACGGTGGTGAACGGTTGTCAACGTAGCGAGGACTTGAGTTGCCATGATACCATAACGGGGCACCTTAGGGAAGGTGACTCGTAGAGATATCCATTTAAGTGGCAAAAAGAATTACCTTTGATTCAGAGATCATTGAAAACTCTTTATACCAGCCTAAGGAAAATCTCGAGCGATCGTTTGGAGGGGTTCGGTAGAATGGCATACTCGAACCAGAATGGATGATGTGGATTACCTTGTTGAAGACAATGTCATAGATGATTTTGATTACCACCGGAAATGGAAGGGACCCATGGTAGAATGGCACATTGGCGGTGCAAGCTGGGAACAAAATGCAAATGCTGGGAATGATTCTGGTAACTGGGGAAGAACCCAACAATAGAGAGTGAGTCCACTATATGATAAGGTTATAGCATAACCGAGGAAGCTGAGAGCAAACCCAGTTAGTGCCGATGATAACACCTAGCACTTGCGCGTGCTCTCAAGAACTTGAGCATTTCCATATTCATCAGGGTTTACCAATCTCCGTGTCAAGGATCCTGGCAACACAACATACTACCATGATGAATAATGATGGATGATGCAGATGCAAAGGAAGATAACACCTTCTCAGATTTCACCTTAGCGAGGCTGAGGAAACAAAATCTGGATGATCGACCGAGAGACATTTGACACTCCGCTTCTAATGTTCTCCTTGATGTGCTAGCGTAACCCATTTGCATGGTTTGGTATCTGGAACATCAAGTAAAAGGTCGGACTTCGGGAGCACAAAAATCCATAAGGAACAACTACTGGAATAAGTTCTACGAGATCCTTATGGGGAGGTGGCCAACTTCCTCAAACAGGATACTACAATAATAGGTCTTCCGGCTGGACGTGTTGGCCACGACATCCTCTTTACCGGTTACAGAGAGACCAATATTATAGTTCTTGGAAAATGCTCCAACCATCATATCTGCCTGAGATTCAGATCTGGTTGGTGTCAGAATAATCCAGACTCATCGAGTCTAGAAAGAAAAATGAAAGTTTGGAACATAAATCGACGAGATGACGTTGCGAGATTCTCGGGAGATGAACTACGATAGTAAGCTCCAAAACATGAGCCATCTCTGCTACATACATGTGAACACGCTGTCGCAGACAAACATGACCACGTAGTAGTCTTACAACAAAACACTACCGAGTTCCGGTGGGGAATCATCATCGAGGATATCAAAGTATTGTGCATGACCTAGGATAGCACAACAACTCCTTTTCCTTGAACAAATCAGTCAGTGGCTTGGTGTGCTCGGGACACATATGGAATGAAGGTTGCAAGTCTCCAGACCACAGAATACTTCGCACGTGTGCATGACTGACTTGTGATGATTCTAGAGGAAGCAAAACTAACTTTCTCAGATTCACGGAGGCAACTTTCACCAAATGCACGTGTATAAGAGTAAGTCACTTCTTTCATCCGAACATATGCTTCATGAACGGAACACGAAGATAATGCATATATAAGTTTCCAACACTAGCTTAATGTTCAACAAAATTATGGACAAGATAAAAATGTTGTTGATGGACTCAACAACAATTCATCCAGGTTTCCATATAAGTGGAATTCCACAATTATGTGAACAAGGTGATAGCATTGGTCAGACCCAAAAGATATAATGGTGTATGCTCGAAGAAACAACTACGAGTAAGACAACATTACGAAGATCGTTGGTTCTGATTTGATTTGACGATAGCCCACACTCAAATCAAAGGATTGAAAAGACAATAGGTCTAGCAACTGATCACAGGGACCAATCGATGAAGATATCATCTTTCTTCAACACACACTACACAAGAATATCCCTTTGGAACGAACTAAGTTAGGCAAGCTTTTATCTTCCAATTCTCCAAGTTGTTGTCTAGCTTAACCAACTAGCTCAGGGATATCCAACACGGATTCTTGGAGAAAGGGTGGTTTATAGGAATAAACCAACTTACTCACAATTCAACATAGCGGTCAGGTGATAACCTGGTGATACTTCCGAGAAGATATTCGGAAAATCACGAACCACCGGTATGTTACTAAGCTCGAGAACAATCTTGCTTTTGAGGGCAAGACGACATGATCAAATGAGTGAGGACTTGAAATAATTCCTAACTCATTGGTCGAGGAGTGCACCAGAAATAGGGACTAGGTAGCACAATCAGTCTTAGGGTGACGATTCAATAATCAACACGCTAAGAATGAGGTTATCGTCCATTTAACTACCAAGCAACAGAGTTGCTAGCAATATTGATTTCACACATCACAGTTTACCTGTCATCATTCCGGTTGCAACAACACGGAAACCGAGAAATGAAAATGATGGCGAGAAGTATCACTATATCAAGAGTTCATAAGAGGGTGTGCAATTCTCACGATACTCTTGCTATGAAAGAGGGTGATACTCCAAGGTAGAACAGAACAAAGGCTGGATTGGCATTTGATCTGCGAAATACAACTACTTGATCCAATCCTAGAAATGCATGAGATACTGGAGTTTGATTCTCCTGGTCATTCCAGAATAGAATGGCTTGACGGACCACAAGAGTAATAGGCATCGATAACACGAATGCATAACCAGTCCTGACTATCAATTGACAGACGAGGTCAGAAGACAGCTAAAGAGGGACAACTCAAAGGAACATATGATTTTCTGAGTTGTGGATGCATGGACTAGCATGTCGAACGAGTTCAACATATTTCTTCCAGATAACCCATGCTGAAGAGGAAGGACTGGCAGAATCACAACATAGAACCGAGAACTCATCAAGAGCACTCTGGTTGCGATCTTTTGGTTCAAAGAACTTCCGCCATAAGCAGTTCATGGTATTTGGAAGAAGGAAATACCACAGACCTTGAGGACTATCGCAAAGGTTACTAATATCCTAAAGGTACGAGCAACACTATCAACACGAAGTAAGTAGGGTGAATCTCGGGTTCAAGAACCCAGGAATAGAATTCCTACTAACTAAATGGCATCACAGGATGCTTTTCGAGTATAATGGCCAGAATCATCACACGGGGGCACAAATCATGACTAGATTACTAGATGATCCCCTAGGACACCTAGGGTCATAATAATAATTTCAACATATATGTCGAGGCAATAGAAGACCTCAACTCAGCAATTAGTGTGATTAACCTGGCCCAAAGGAACATAAACACCAGAGGGAAAGGATTTGCAAGTGCATCACATTGTTTAGAGACCTGGGATGACTCGGACAGCATAACAGCTGTAAATGCTCAGAAAAAGATTTGAGACATCATGCAAAATGGTGGCATAACCACTCAACAACATCATATCACGGCTTTGGTTCAAATGACAACATACTAAAAGTAGTAGAAATTGAATTGAGGCCTGGAACCAACAATCCTAAGATTCTATGGATTAGTAACACGTGACCCTGATAGAAAGAAGGGAAGCCTAGTTCTTAATCCCCGTAGAAGAGAAGAGGTTGACTTAGATCAGAAGGCCATGAGGTATAAGGAGTAAAAAGAGCCTTACGTTCCATCCCACAATCAATTCCCTTATATAACTAAAGCATTTCTAGACTCAACTTCGACCAGTTTGGCTTGGTAATCCTACAGGCAGTCAAGCTCTGATACCAAAGCTGTCAGGACCCCGACTCAATGTCACATCGATCTAGCATGTAACACCTCATATCACTTTGCGGCCTCACGCACGGTATCCCCACAGGTGTCGCCTTACCTTTGCCCGGGACCGTTTGCGCCTTTTGGCACACATATATGATAGTGTCGCTAGCATCCATATGATAAGGAGCCCGGGCTGACATGGCTAGTCGTAAACCAAAAGTGGCACAAACTTACAGGGGACAGGCATCCATGACCCAGCATCGAACGTGTCGGTCATCAGCGAGTGAATCCAGGCTGTAGCACTGGGCTAGCGGGACTCCGGTGAACCGGGCTGTAGCGGGCTAACAGGACTCCGGTATTCATCGCGTGGCATTTCCCCAAAGGGACAGACATAGGAACGAAGAAGGACACATGCCGGCCAGCCTAAGTGTTCCGGAGCAGTAGCAAGCTACCATGGCTCGGTGGAAACACTAGGAGACATTTCCCGGTAAGAGAGGCTAGTAAAGATAAACAACTAGATAGTCAGATCCCACACATACCAAGCATTTCAATAACATACACACAATATGCTTGATATGTGCAAATACAACATGGCATCACAACATGACTCTACGACTCAAGTATTTTATTCAATAGGCTCCGAGGAGCGAGATATTACAAACATGGGTCTCATGACCCAACATTCAGAGCAAACAAGTCAGGCACAAGCGGAAGCTTATCATGTCTGAGTACAGACATCTACAAAAGAAAAAGGCTGAGAAGCCTGACTGTCTATCAGATCCTGCCGAGGGCACAAGATCGTAGCTGAGGTAACAAGCTAAACGTCGAAGTCCATGCGGAACTACTAGTGAGACTGAAGTCTCTCTGCAAAAACATAAAATAGGCAAACATGAGTACAAATGTACCCAGCAAGACTTACATCAGAACTAACTACATATGCATCATTATCAACAAAGGGGATGGTGGGGTTTAACTGCAGCAAGCCAGCTTTGACTCGGTGGCTATCCTGAACTACGACTGCAATGTAACTCTTTGAGGTGGCGCACACGAGTCCACGTATTCACCATATCAATACACCACTATGGATCCGCTCCCGTCTCCCTACGAGAATGCCATCCATAGCACTCACGCTTATCTTGTGTATTTTAGAGTATCCACTTTCACTTGTCTATGAACTGTACAGGCAACCCAGAAGTCCTTTTCCGCGGACACGGCTATTCGAATAGATCATATTAACCCTGCAGGGGTGTACTTCTTCACACACGCTCTCGCCACTTACCGCCATGTACACCTCGTGTATCTCGGCAACCTTCAAGCGGAAGCCTGGCGAGGGAGTCGGCCACGACCTGACTAACCACACAAGTCTCTAGTCCAGGTTTATCGCCTATTCGGGTTCCATCCGCAAGGAGATCCGGCCGGGGTGTCGCTCACGGCCCCAAACGATGTGAGCAGGGTTCCCAAGCCCACCTCGACGGGTGGATCTATGCTTGGTACACCGTGCCATGGTGCCTAGTCTGTCCCAAGCCCACCTATACCGGGTGCCACTTGGTAGACTAATAACACTACCTACAAACACCAGAAACTAGTTGCAACTCCTGGACAGAGATCGAGTTGATTAATAAGTCGAGAGAGCTTGGAGCGCCCGGAGCCCAATGTGTGGTAGTAACTGATCATGGATCACAAACACAGAACTCAGTTCCTGAGGACGGCTGCAATGAGACAACCCACCATGTACTCCTACATGGCCTCTCACCGCTACCTTTACCAAATCGTGTTCACACATTTAGCTCTCAACGGTAGGACATGTTCACACACCTCCGATTCATGCCTGATGAATCAGACCTGACTCAACTCTAAGCAGTAGCAGGCATGACAAACAAGCATGAATGAGTAGGCACATCAGGGCTCAAACAACTCCTACTCATGCTAGTGGGTTTCATCTATTTACTGTGGCAATGACAGGTCATGCAGAGGATAAGGGGTTCAACTACCGCAGCAAGTAACAGATGTATCGTTGTTGTCCTAATGCAGTAAAAGAGAGCAGGAGCGAGAGGGTGGGATTGTATCGGAATGAACAAGGGGGTTTTGCTTGCCTGGCACTCCTGAAGATAGTATAGTTCTTCATCGGTGTCATCGATCACATCGCCGGTACACGTCTATCGAGAGGGGACAATACCGGCAAACACAAAAGAAACATGATCAATGTAGTGCACAATATGATGCATGCTATGACATGGCAGCATGATGGTGTTTTGAGCTAATGCAGCTAGCAACAAAGTTAAATGAAGTTGGTTTGAATCCAAGATTCAAATTCAAACTTCATATGTGAGAGTTTAAATGCCATTTAATTGATTTGTGCTAAAAAGCAGCTATAAGTTGTTCTGACATACATGAAAATTGTACTGATGGATAGATTGGATTTTTCTGATCATTTTTCATATATAATTTATTTCATTTGGAGTTACGGTTGAATTTCTATGAATTTTAGAAGTTTATACAATTTTCTGGAATTTCCTGAATTATTTTAAATCCAGAAAATGGTTAACTGCGTCAGCATTGCGTCACTATGACGTCAGCAGGTCAACAGATGCTGCTGGTGGTCAAACCTGACTAGTGGGGTCCACTGGTCAGTGACTGGGGCTGGTTAGTGCCGCTGACGTGTGGGCCCAGTCAATGGCCACGTCAGCACGGTCAAAACTGACGCGTGGGGCCACTGCAATTAGATTAAACTTAATCTATTTTAGTTAGCCGGTTAGTTAGGCGGTGGGGCCCATTCGTCAGTGAGCCATGGGGTTAGTTAGTGCGTCATTAGAGTTTAATGACATCGCCACGTCACCAGCCACCGGAGTTGGACGCCGGCGACCAAAATGGCGGCGGCAACGCGCCGGACTTGCGCTAAAGGCGACGGAGGCGGCGGCTGAGGGCACCGGGGCGTAGCCCGGGCTCTCCCGCATCTGATGGGGTAGGTGGGAGGCTGCGGGAACGCCGGGGATCGCCGGAACGGAGCTCGCGGCGGCGCCGGAGTTCGGGTGGTAACGGGCGCCAGGCCCTGGTGGGGTTTTGGGCAAGCTGAGCTGCGCATGGGCTTCCTGTGAGCCCCACGAGCTCAAAGCCGTGCTCGGACGCGACCGAAGCAAGCCATGGCCGCGACGGCAACATGGCCGGTGGCAGCGAGCTCCGGTTGCGGTGAGACAGTGGGTTCAGCATGGGGGCGAGCGAATGGAGAGAGGGGAAACACGACGGGGCTCACCGCGATGCCGAAGAGGAGGTCAGCAAGCTCGGGGAGGTCCTAGCGGCGCTGAATCGACCGGAGGCGAGCTCGGGCGCTAGAGGTTGAAGACGATGGCGGTGGCGACGTTGCAGGGGCTCCTGCGGTGCGCTTCTCGGCGAGGAGGAAGAGGTGGTCGAGGCGGATCTCCTGGGCACTTCGGGTGGCAGTGATGAGCACGGTGGCTATGGCGAACGGCGTCGGTGACTACGACGGCGTTC